>NC_141154.1:83367786-83567227 GCF_053477565.2 Lygodium microphyllum | reverse complement strand
AGAGGAGGAAGAGGGAGAGAAGGAGAAGGAGAGAAGAGAAAGAAGGAGGGAGAGAGAGAAGAGAAGGAAGAGGAGAGAAGAGAAAGGAGGGAGAGAGAGAGGAGAATGAGAGAATAAGAAGAGGGAGAGAGAAGAGGAGGGAGAGAAGGAGAAGGAGAGAAGAGAAAGAAGGAGGGAGAGAGAGAGAGAAGAGGAGGAAGAGGGAGAGAGAAGGAGAAGGAGAGAAAAGAAAGAAGGAGGGAGAGAGAGAAGGAGAAGGAGAGAAGAGAAAGAAGAGGGAGAGAGAAGGAGAAGGAGAGAAGAGAAATAAGGAGGGAGAGAGAGAAGAGGAGGAAGAGGGAGAGAGAAGGAGAAGGAGAGAATAAGAAGGAGAGGGAGAGAGAAGAAGAGGGAGAGAGAAGGAGAGAGGTAGAGGAAGAAGAAGAAGAGGTAGAAGGAAGGAGCAGAGAAGTAGAAGAAGAAGAAGAAGAAGAAGAAGAAGAGTAGAAGGAGAAAAGAAGAGAAGAGGAAGAGAAAGAGAGGGAAGGAGAAGAAGGAGAAAAGAAGTGGAAGAGGGAGATAAGGAGAAGGAGAGAGGAAAAGGAGTGGGAGAGTGAAGAGAAGAAGAGGGAGAGAAGGAGAAGGAAAGAGGAAAAGAAGGAGAGGGAGAGTGGAGAAGAAGAGAGGGAGAGAGAGAGAAAGAGTAGGAGAATAAGTGATAAGAAGAAGAAGAGAGAGAGGGAGAAAGAAAGAAGGAGAGGGAGTGAGAGTTGGTAAGTAACTGCAAAAAGCCACACCCAAACCACTCCCTTGTGAAATACGCGGGATCTAGAGCATGGCAGATGCGGAGGCTATGGAGGTTGAAAGAGGAAAAAGAAACTCATGAAGACATTGACCCTGACTAGGACAAATTGTTACACAAGTGAATTAGATTCCAAGATTGAGACTTGGACTCATAAACACAATCTTGTGTATTGACAGTGATATGACACTTTACTGGAAAGAAAAGAGTACTATCATTGCATTAGAAAAAGAGTGCAAGTACAATGCTTTATAGGAATTGAGTGGTGGTACTTTCTCCTACTGTGCATATGGGATTCTGGTCTTGAGCCCTCACTGCTTCTCACAAAGGGACTAAGGTAGGTGTGATTGCAAATATCTCAACACCCCTCCTCAATCACAACCAAAAGTACAAAGTGTGTTGACTGGCCAAAGACCAAGCCACTTTTACCCAGGTCAACAAGCCAACTCCTAAGAGTTGTTGCACTAACAGGTGATTGGTACTACTAACAATGCTAATTTGATTTAGTCTTCCATTAATTGTATGACATTTTATTTGCAGTAGTCCAACTTCAAGTATTCTACACTTTAGTAAATTGTATTAGGCACTAGATTGCTAAACCTAAGATAACTACGGTTTCCCTCCATCTTTCAGGAGCAGCTTCTCATAAATTTCTCCTGCCAACTAGTGACGGTTTATCCAGGAAGTTTTGATATTTGACTTTAAGAAGTTTGTTTCATGTAACAGATCCCTTTGAATCTCTTTAAATATCTCCATTTAAGTTCCTTTATATATTTATCTTTTTCAACTGATTAAAATTAGTCCATTTGATTCATTTAATTAACAACAAACATTCAAATCAAACAATCTAACATTCTAAAAACCCATAACTTTTATCCCTTGATAAACGTCTCCCCACTTCGTACCGCGATTTCACCGTTGCTTATTAGTTTTTAAGTACTTAATTCATTTTGCGAATATAACATCCTTTCCTTCTTTTCTATTATTAAACATCAACCAGAATAAAACAAGTTCTTCCATACTCTCACATGTCCACATTCATAATTTATTTTAAATTCCCATAGCACCCTTTAATTTATCAATGAGTCCTAGTAGCCCTCCACTCCTTGTATTTAAGAAATTGGTTGTAAAATGAATAACATGTAAAAATTTAATATAGATGCTGAGGCTTTTTCCCCCATGCCATCCGATCATCAAATTGTTTGATTTTATTTGTTTTAATTTAAACTAAATTTTATAACTGCAACCTAACATTATTAATTATTAAAAAGTGTTGTCAAACTTTTTATTTGTAACTTCCCATACTTCCTAAATGTTCACACTGCGTATAATCTCTCCTTTCAAAACCAAAACACCATATCTTTATACGAGCATTTCTTAAGTAAAATATTATTAAATTATTATTTCTTTTCTTTAACCCTTACAACAAAAATGCACTAATATATCAAAGATTATATTTCCAATCTTTCACTAGGAATCTATAATTTATATCAGTAAATAACACATTTTTAAAAAAAAGGAAAACTATGCTTTTTCTCTAAATATAACTCTTTTTGAATTTTTAAATATAGCAAACTAGCTTTAAAAATTTTGATAAAAATTCAGTAAGTTATCTAACTTATAAGCTTTATAGAAAAAAAATATCAGGACTTATAAATTTTCAATCAGACATTTTATGAAAATTTATTTATGACAATTTTAAGTCATTTTTAAGCGTTTTTGATTATTTTTTATTTTTAATAAATAAAAACAAGTTTAGATAAATGCAAACAACCATGTAGCATGAGAAAAGAGGTTTAAAGACATATTTTAAAAATATTAAACTAAAGAAATTATCATGCCATATCATTTACTTTAGATAAACGAATTAAGACACTTACGTGTAAAACCGCGGGTCGTCGTCACGTCCTTGAAGACCGTGTCCTCTTGCAGTCGAGCCAAAGAGAGTCTTGTGTCCCGCCAGTCGTTGCAATCGTCAGCTCGTCAATTTTTCTCTCCCTCTCCGACTCTCGCACGACTTTTGCTCTATGACAATAGGAATGCCCCTTTTTGTTTCTTAAGTTTTAAGTTAACTCTTAATTAAGAGTTAATTGAAACTCTAGCTATGGTTTTGAATTAAAGAAGGCGTCGACTCTCAATGGCCAAGGAGACTATTGCAATATCTTTCTGATTTGTCTGCCAAATCGTACGCGAGCCCAGGCGATAGAACGAGAAGACAATCTTCATCCAGCCTACCACTTCAGATTAGGCGAGTATATTGAAGCTCCGAATTCTCATAGAGAGAGATATGGCGATGATCTTGGTATGACACGCATTGGCTTCATTTTTCTTCTATTGCTTCTCTTAGCTGCCATTCCAATCGATTCCAAGGTATTGATTATACTTTGGAATCCTTGATTTCTCTCCCTTTCCCAGGTCGCAGTTTCCTGAAGGCGCCCTCTCTCCTGATTTCGATGATTAGCATTGATTAGCATTGAGTCCCTATCGTCCTGATGATGCGCACGCGCGGGCTGCTCCCCCCTTGACCACAAGAGCTTCCCTTTTGAGGCATGGCGGATGAGTTCGAGGAGGCGAGGATGGGGGAGATCTTGGTTAGGAGAGGAAGGTTTTTGAAAAGGGTAAGGATTGATATTATATATCGGCAGTGCCTGGTACGCCCGGATGAATACAATCGCATATACCAGAGGCCTCTCCATTTTTTCTGTTTGATTCTTCATGGTGGTTCTTTTCCCTTCCAAGTCGCCCTTTTTCGGTGCGCTACAGAGAGGTATTCGGTCTCCACCAAGAATGGCGCCCTCTCAGATCTTTCCGTCTCTCGCGGAATCACACACCATAACGATTTTTTTTTTCTTTTCTCCCTTTCTCCGAACCACGTACTAACCACCCTTAGAAGGTGCCATTCTTGCAAAAGCGAAAAGGGTCCATCAAACCACCTAACTAACACGTACTAACCACCCTTTTCTCCTGATAACGATCAGATAACTCTCTCTTTCTATCATTCTTGATCTTCGACCCCATGTAATTCTTTCAAATAGACAACACATGGTCTTGAAGTGATAAAGGCATATCAGTTTATACCGCTAAATAGTTCTGCATTAAAACATGCAAGACGCGATTCATTGTGTAGCAGATGTTTGAATCTGCAATAGACATAGCATTGCCTCTTGGGGCTCCAAAGAGGGAAACGGATATGGTTGTAAACGTTGCTCTCTTCTTTTAGGAAACCATAGGTGTTCCAATTCACTCAAGTAGATGATTAGAGATTATAAGGAAATTGATATGGGTATCAGAATCTCTCTCTCTCTCTAATGCTCTTATGCCTATGACTCCCACACTTATTCTTCAAACTCCATGTTAGATAGTACACAAGAAGGATCTCCCATCCGCCTTTGGTCCACAAAAGAACATCTCCCACAACATAAGAAGAATGACTTGAACACCCTAATCCCCCTTTTAATACGCATAACTACCACTATCATATTTACCACCTCGATCTCCTCCATGACCTTGAACATAACCTAAACATTGCCCTAACAACAATACAAAATCTATTAAAAATAATTGTCGAGTTTTAGTAAGTTCTCTCTAGTTTCTTCTAGGTTCTCTTGCCGTTACTCATATCCTTAGAAGCTAAGGGAATGGTCAGACATCTTATGAGTGGGAATCCACAATGATGGATCATCTTTGTTTAATGCTCTTGTACCTTTAGTGCCATCTCAATTTTCTATTGAGGACCTTAACACAATTCTCCTTTGTTGTAACCTAGGCTCATTAAGCTCAAAGAGAACTGCATAATCTTCCATGAATGACATGATTTCTAGTGGCTCTAAGAATGTGGATTGCATAAACTCAAAGGATTCCATTTTGCAAAGTCCTACAGTCTCTAATTCTAGGTCTCCAAAGCCTATGCCTCGCAAATGAGATATAAGAGTTTCCTGTGATTGTAGATAGGCCAAAAGATTAAATTTTGTACCTACATTCCCTGGCCAGACTGCAAGGACACGGCTTCCAAAGACAACAACAACGAACACCGCATTTGCATTAAATTCATGTAAAAATTTAGTAATAAGGTGTCAATTGTATACAGTTTTGCCAAAAAATTGGTGCAATAAATGGCATATATTTAGGTGTTGTCATTCTCCCCCACTTAATTGCGAAGTGTCCTCGCGAGCACAGCTACATCACGAACATTCAGCATCACGAACACTGCTACCACGAGCACTGCTACGCAACTTTGAAAGAAAAAATATACTCTCCTCCACTTAATTGCGAAGCGTCCTCGCGAGCACAGCTACATGACCTGCAAAACCGCACATGGACAACTAGTAGACACTAAAAAGATAGGAAAAATACTTGTTGGTGTCCTATTAAAACACAAACCATACAAACATTCCAAGTAAATTGTATAAAAACTTATTCAAACTAACATTCCCCCTTACTCACTCTCCCCACTGAAATGCATAACAGAGCTTCATCCATTGCATAGAATATACCAACTAGGAAGCTGTCTAGAGCCGCTAAACAACAATAATCCCTCTAGGCAATAAATTGCCACACTACTATCCTACTAAAAATATTGCTTCTGAAATAGCATCACTGATAAGGTCGTTACTTAACAAAGAACCCAAACAAGGCAAACTAATACTACAACACTAAATAGGACTCCTAGGGTTTAGCTGCTAACCCTCCACATTCTACTAGAACAACCAGCCAATGGTTCGTAACTGCTAATTGTCCAAGGCTTTTCTTTTAAGTTTATGTTTTAATGGCTTTTTTTTTTTAAATGTCAAAAGAGTATATACATTGATTCTCTTTCCCAAAAGGTCCCACCCCAAAGAGATACAAGGCATCGGACGCAAGGCACCTGTCAGGGAAATCCCTACAGCCTACCAGGACCTCAGAGGCGATGGTTATCTTCTTTTGGTTGTTTTTTTTTTCAAACCCTGCAGTCTCAGGGTGTTTTTTTCTTGTTTGTTTTTCTTCTTTCTTTCTTTCTTTAAAAGAATAAATATATAGACTCTTCCGAACTTTTAGTAGTCGGATTGGATTTTAAGTAATTTTTTTATTTTAAAGGATCAGCTAGAAAGCTAAGAATACATTACTTAATTGAACGGTCAAACATTTCAGCTCAACAACTTTGCTCGAGGAATCTAATCTAACGCATAATACTAGTCACTCTGCCTAGGCAAATGATAAGCAAAGAATACTCACCAGCTCAGCATCTTTCTTCCACGCTACTCCTAGTCAAAATTTCGTGGAGAGAACCTTGTTATTCAGCTATCCCACATATCGCTAGAAAAGCGACCAAAAGATAGGGGAAAACTCTATAGGATTCCTAATCGGACACCCATACAATGAAATTCACTATGTTATGCACACACGTCACCCCCTTTTTAATCACTCCCTAATGCTAAGTCCCATCCCTTGTGAGTGGACTTCATATAGAGAGAATTGTATATATATATCATTCATATTTATTTAAAATATTTATTTATAATTCCTATGTAATTTACTTAAGTGTTTTTTTTTCTTTTTTTCTTCTTCGACATCTCTAATTTCATTCCATCAATTTTTTTATTCATGTATTTTTTCCAAAATGAATATGAAATAAAAAGTTTAGGTATGAAACAACCTTGTATGTTCGTGGATATTGCAACTCCAAGAATCAACAGAAACATACAACAGTGTGTAACGCAAAATCATAGTCAAATCTGCACATGAAACATACACTAGCCAGTACAATGTTAAAGGGTTAGATAAATAATAAAACTTTTCCCTGTACAAAAGAATTGTCAAATACTCATGTCACAATCGCGATCAACTAGACTGTCATAACGCTTCCACTGCTTGGTTGTTTAAGAAGCAGTATATTGCTCCACTTGATAACCATTCTTGCATATAGAACTGTCCATCTTACTAACTTAAATATCCCAAACTCCAGCACTGAAAGGAATACCCTGACCATGCGTGCAACTAACTACCTAACTACGTGAAAAAAAAATAAAACCAAAGTGCATGAAAACTTACAGGATATCAATAACTCAAAGCATTGTATATATATATATATATATTTAACGATATATATTTGTTTGTTTGTTTTTCAAAATGTAGAATAAAAGAAAAACATAAAAGACTAAGAAAACAAAATATCTAGACTAAAATCTTCAAAGTCTCTGAGATCTTCTAGTGAAAACAATAATCCTAATCCGAAATCATCAACTCCATCTAAGTCAAACCTATTAACTAAACTATCATCTATAGGATGCTCAAGAATAGCCTCTAGCGTAGACATATCAGAAGTCACAGATCCGCTATCAGGTGCATCGCTAAGAACCTCCATCACATCATGGAGCGAAGCCGAAGCTGCATCATCATAGTAGGGCATAGGGGCCATTGGTAAAGCATCTAAGGAATGCCCCTCGGTCGCATCCATATACCAACAAATATAATCCCAACATGGGCAGGGAACACTAGTCTGCAAATCATGGTAAGATGGAGTAAGGCGGTAGACAGTGGAACGATATCTCGCAAATTCTGCCTGCTCTCTACCTACCCGAAACTGACCAGCGCCGCGCTCAGGAGAAAAAACACTATTATAATCATGACGCTGGTAGGTATAACCAATCATTTCCTGCATGGCAGTGGTACCATAGCGTCGAAAATATTGCGACACTGCCAACACAAGAGCTGAGCACGCACAAATAAATGCCGCTGACAGGACCTACAACCAAAAGGTGGATGATACTGTAAACAAAAAATAATCACAAAAGAAGAACCACAACAGGCCTCCCCTCTCGGTGCATATAAAAACCTATCATGCATCTGAAAATGCGGAATATCGTAAGGTCCAGCATGAACAGGATCAGCACTATCAGCATCAATATGAGGGTAAAGCGCATCCATCCACAAAAAGGCCATACCTGCATCCCATTTAAAAACCCCCAAAGAAAGAAAAGACATCCAAGGGTGGATTAGTCAAAATATTACTTTAACTACTAACCTAACTATACCTAGCTAGCCTAAGTCACAAAATGTTTAAGGCGCAAGCCATTGACCCTAAATATCTCATTTTCAGCATTAATATCCTGCACATCAAGAGAACCATTATCATAAACATTAATCACCTTAAAAGGTCCCAACCAATGAATTTTAAGCTTCCCAGGAAATTTATAATAACGACTGTCATAAAGTAAAACTAAATCGCATTCTTTAAACTCCCGTACTTTAATATTCTGGTCGTGCCATGCTTTACGACGTTTTTGCATTGCTTCTAGACTTTGTAGAGCTAATAATCTTTCCTCATCCAACTTTACCAATTGTAAAATCTGTTGTTTCAAAGATTCAACCTCACCTAGTCGTAATGATAGAGCTACTTGTAAAGTGGGCAACTCTTGCTCAATAGGGAATATAGCATTAGTACCATAAACTAAATTGAAGGGTGTATTTTGCACTGTCACCTTATAAGTAGTTCTATAGGCCCATAACGCTTCATATAAACGTTCATCCCAATCTCGCCTGTGGGAAGCAACCGTTTTAGTTAAAATCCCACAGATAATGCGATTGGTTACTTCAACTTGACCGTTAGCTCTGGGATAATAAGGTGTTGATTTGCGATGTTTAATTTTATAGATTTCCATTAACTCGCTGATAAGACCATTCAAGAAGTGGGAACCTCGGTCACTTACTAATTCTAGTGGGCAACCAAAAAGTGTAATAATATCCTCATACATAAACTTAGCCACATCAATGGCTTTATCCGTTTTAAGCGCTTTCGCTTCCACCCACTTTATAATATAGTCAGTACAGACTAAGATATAAGGATTCGATCGATATCTAGTAGGCGGATCAATTAGGCCTACAAAATCAATTCCCCATTTCTCAAAAGGTGCTAATGCTAATATAGGTGTCAAAGGCGTAGCAAAACTCTTAGAAGGACGACCAGTCCTTTGACATACATCGCATTTGCGACAATAATAATAAGCATCTTTAAATAGGGTAGGCCACCAATAACCAGCTAATAGAACTTTTCTTGCAGTCAATTCACCGGCAAAATGGCCACCACATGGCTCATCATGCAATGCCTTAAGAACCACTGGTACTTCATCTTCCCTTACACAGCGTCGATAGATACCTTCGCGTGGAAAAAATTTATAAAGGTAACCCCCTAATAATCCATAGGAGCGTGATTGCGTTAATATCTGACGTTTCCTGCGCTTATCAGCACCAGGTGGATATCGAGCAGTACTAAGAAAATTTGCAATATCAGCATACCATGGAACTTGTGTCTCCACAGTAAAAAGTGATGCATCCGCCAAATCATCTTCCACACCTTCCTCCTTGTCTGATGTTAATAATCGTGATAGATGATCTGCTAGCACATGAGCTCTACCAGGACGAGTAACTATTTGAAAATCAAACTCTTGGAATAACAACATCCAACGAATCACACGTCCTGAAAGTTCTGCTTTATTAAGCAAGTACTTTAACGCCTCATGATCAACATATATGGTAAACTTATTCCCTAATAAATAATGACGAAATTTCTCCACCGCAAATACCATTGATAGGCATTCTTTCTCAGTGGTGGTATAATTCCTTTCTGCATCACTTAAATTTCGACTCGCATAATAAATTGGATGATCCACCTTATTATCATCTGCTTGGCACAAAACAGCTCCTACAGCATACATAGATGCATCAGCATGAATATGGAATTCTTTTGTCCAATCTGGGGGTGCTAATACCGGTCCTTCAATTAACTTATGTTTAAGAAATTCAAATGCTTTCTGGCAAACATTATCCCAAATAAAAGGAGTATCCTTTCGTAGTAGATTTGTCAAAGGTGATGCCACCTTTGCAAAATCGGAAATAAATCTCCGATAATAATTTAGATGTCCTAAAAATCCACGCAATTGCTTAAGATTTGTTGGAGGTGGAAGTGCAGAAATCTTAATAATTTTAGCTAGATCCATGGCAATACCTTCTTTAGAAACGATATGCCCCAATAAGGTTCCTTTTGGTACTCCAAAAACACATTTATCAGGATTCAAGGATATACCTACTTCATCACTACGTTCAAATACTTGCGTTAGTAGCTCAGGCATTTCTTTTGCCGTACCATAGACACAAAAGTCATCTAAGAAAACTTCCATCCATTGACGTAGAAAATCTTGATAAGCTGAAATCATAACTCTCTGGAATGTTGCGGGTGCATTGCACAAACCAAAAGGCATTACTCTATAAGCAAATGTACCCCATTCAGTAGTAAATGTAGTTTTGGATTGATCTTCAGGATGAATTAGTACTTGGTTGTAACCGCTAAATCCATCCATGAAAGAATACAGCTCATGACCAGCAACCTTATCAAGTACCTGATCAGTAAATGGCAAAGGAAAATGATCTTTACGTGTTTTGCTATTCAGCTTTCTATAATCGACACAAATGCGAATCTTCTTACTATTCTTCTTGGGTACTACCACAATAGGAGATACCCATTCACTGTATGCAACAGGATAAATGAATCCAACATCTAAAAGCTTAGTAATTTCAGCTTTCACTAACTCTGCATACACAGGGTTTGTTCGTCGTTGACGTTGACGTACAGGTTTTGTGCCTGGTTCTAGATCAATAAAATGCTGACATAATTCAGCTTTAATACCCTTAAGGTCCCTATATGACCAAGCAAAAGCGTCAACATGCACTCGTAAGACTTCTTCGAATCTTTCACGATGTGGCGATTCCAATTGGTCTCCTAAATTTAAATATTTTCCTTCTACCATTTTAAGCTTAACTACTACAACTTCAGGCTCTTCAATAAATAGAGAGTCTATTCTTCGTGGCTTAATTGTGGGCACATCTTCGGATATCTGCATCAATACATTTTCAAGCAGGTTATTCTTAGTACTTGATTCCAGTGCTTCTTCTCCCACATTCACAGAATTTACTAAGGGTAAAGCCCTATAAGGAATAATAGCCAGGTTATCTTGCGTAGCACCATCAACTTCTACTCCATAAACATTTACTAACTCAAGAAAGAATTTTTCAGTATATCCTTTCCCATATTTATCTAAACCTCCATTATTGACATTTACATTTTTACGAGATTTCATGGTAAATGAGGTTCTTACAGAGTCAATTACGCTAGGTATCTGCTCTGAACTACATGGATATTGAGCATGTAACCTACGGCGATATCGACGTAAAATTTCGTTATTCTTTTCTAGACATTCCTGATCATCTAAACTCCAAAACCATTGATTATCTTTAAGCTTGAGAATTAATGAATGTAGATTCTCATCCTCTTCGCCCTGAATTCGACAGCCCAAATAATGTATAACTTGTTTCAGTTCCACAAAATTCCTAGGTGCTGCAGGTTTAAACCATCTAAGTTGTGGCTCTTGCCCATCCCCATAAATAGTAAAATCCATTACTCTTTCTTTTGGATGAGGCAACACCACCGCTTGCATATTGTGCAATTTAACCTTAGTAGGTTCAGATTGGACTCGTTGATAACCAATTATCGGTCCCCTAGAACAGCGATAAATCTTCTGCGCAATTCCGGTCGAACGCCTAAAAGAATGACACAACCAGGGAACATTTGTAGGGTTTTTCTCTTGAGTCTCTGGCTCAAAAGTATTCTTAGATTTATTTTTTTCCAAAAACCTATCAGTGTCTTCATGTTCTTCCCAATAATTTGTATCCATAGATAACGCTTGGTCCATCTGTAACTCACCCCTACTGGATTTAGATTTCTCTTCTTCTAAATAAAATTCTAAAAGCGAGATTTCATCTAGATATCGCCTTTCTCTAAATTGAAACTCTACCTTTTCCTTTTGCAACTCAGTAATCTTCTTCATTGCTTCATTTACAGCAGTCAACGCTGCCTCATGCTCTACTTCCAATGCCTCGTTCAATTCTCTAATAATCCTAGCGTAATTACCATGATGTTCACGAGAAGTCTTTGAAAACCTGTTAAAAGCCGAAGCTGAATCATCCTCATCCTCACGAGATAGTGGTCTTTGTAAGGGTTTGCACCTATGCCTACTTCTCCTTTTTCTTTCTTTCCTTTCTAGCTAGTAGTAATAAATCCTTTTAGCTCTATCTGGCAGTTGTCCAAATCCAAAGGGTAAAGCATTTTCCCCATAAGGAAGAGCTTCTAAAATCCTACTCTCAAGCATACTATTATGATTATTAGTAACATCATCTTCTCCCATACTTTCTGAAGAGGTTATTGAAATGTCAGCCACATCAGATATCATTAGCTCAGGCATTTCTTCCTCCCCTAATTCATCCAAAGAAACCGCTTCCGACCTGTTGTAAGCAGAAAATACATCTTCTTGATTATTTCCTTCTTGATCCGTAGATAATTGAAAACATGTTTCAAGCGAATCATCAAGATATTCTGCTTCCTCTCCTGAAAGCATTAAGCAGTCGAGGGTTGTATCTTCAGATGTGGATAACCACTGAGTAATATCCCCATCCGAATCATTGTCAGATGAAAACGCTACAACATACTCACTAATACCCATCTGTTCTACCTTGTGAGGCTGATGTACTATATTGACCTCTACTTTTTCTGCTGTTGCTGCATGTGGTGTTTTAAATAACCAGGCATAAGGCCCTTCATGATCAGTCCCCTCCATACCCGAATCATAAAACTCACTGTTGGATTTCTCATCCATTTCACTAACTGCTTCATCTCTTGAATCTTTCAAAAATCCTTTTGAAATAACTTGTATTTTAACCCTATCATTTCGAGGACCAGTCACGATTGAACCTTTATACCAGTCTTGAATGCATCTTGCTTGGTATAACCAAGGTCTTCCCAGTAGCACAGAATATGATGAAATATTTGTTTGCGAACGAACGATCAAATAGTTCACATGAAATTCTAATCCAGCTACTACAGATTTCACATTCCGCAGTAACCCCAAAGGAGTTACTTTCCTTTGATCAGCCACCCGTAAAACAATATGAGTAGGTTCTAGAGCTTTCAACCCTAATTCTTGCATTGCCTGTTCTGTCATCAAATTAACTGCTGAGCCACCATCTAACTGCACTTCATGTAGCAAGTGGCCATTAATAGTAGTATCGATAGCTGGAGCTCCTGGGTCCACAAATAAATCTACTATTTTTACATCCTTAGTTGTTTTTCCTTTGGAAGAATTTTCACTGACTTTAGAAGCGTTTATCTCAATCCTCTTCCTTCGACGCCGAACTAATTTATGGTAAAGTTGTTTCCGACAAACGGGCGCTATTTCTAGCAATTGCCGAAGGTTAATAGTCAATGATATCTCTTCTAATGCAGCCCAAAGATCATAGGTCTTATTTACGGATTCTGCATAATCTTTACTCCTTTCCTTAGGAGGAACCAATCTTTCGGGAAAAGGAGCTACTCCCACTTGAATCTTAGGATTTACTAATGGCACAGGTAATAATGGATGGTCAGAGGAATGCTGCGGAGAATCCTATTCAGGTAGTTCTATATTAGGATCTATGTCCTTAGACTTATCCTTCACTGCTCCGTTTAATTGTGGACTCTCTTCCTCTAAACCTTGCTCCTTCTGTTGTTGCTTTTGTGCCCTTGTAATGACACCAATCATCGGGTCAGCTCTAAAAGTCACCTTGCGAGGTATAAATTTTGACTTAACTCCAATATCTTTCCTTATTGTTTCTACTTCAACTAAATTTGCAGTAGACGTTGAAGGTTCGTTAGAGGTTTGTTTCCCTTTGTCAGACATTTTATTATCCTCTCGCTTAGGACAATTCTCTTCATAGTGTCCTTCACCACTGCACCTCCTGCAAAGAGGAGTATAGTCTTGATTTTTACGCGCATTTGGACAATATGTGGCTATGTGACCTTCTTGTTGGCATCGATAACAAATTACTAGTCCCCTAGGTCTTTGTTGACCACCTTGTCCCATTGGATTACGAAAATTTCCATTATTTCTTCTAAAAGGAGAATTTCTCCCTCGATTGCCATCACTGTTGTAATTGTTTCGAGGCACTGGGGGTCTACCCTGGGTGGGCAATCCTCGTGGCCTAAAAGGTTGATTGGGTGGTCCAATCTCATAAGTCCTATTATTACGATCCATGTAATTGTAATTCGTTTGCATTGAACGAGCTTGTTGTTGCTCTTGACCTAATTTATGCCAACAATTTGTATCTAAATGACCAGTCTTGTGGCAAAAAGAGCAAAACGGTGGATGATCGGGCATTAACCTTGAAGGCGTCGGACACTCTGTAGCCACATGGCCGTAACCATGACACTTACCACACCAGATATTAGATCTAGGTGGGTTTGAAGTCGAATTTCCTGACGATTGTTGAGCACTAGATCCTTGTGCCGTTATCGAATAAATTTCCTTCAAAGGTGCTTGTACTACAGTCATAATTTCCTCCTTTAATTTTCCTAGAGATTTCGCAATAATATCTGCTACTTTTGCTTCATCCAGAGGAGATTGAGATTGCGGCATAGAAGGCATTCCTGTCTGCATCATATAGGCTGGAATTGAAGTGTACGGATTTAGAGGTACACTCGACATGTTTGAGCTTGCGGTTACCGAGGGATTTAAAGGAACGGTCACATAAGACACGTTCTTAGGTACCCCACCTGAAGTGCTTGGATATTCTGTCCGAGATTCTTTGAATAGATCTCTCCGTCGTTGTTGACTAAGCTGCACTTCTTCCCACCATCTAGCATGTGTTTTAGCATCTGCCAACATAGCTGGTCGTTGTAAACTAACATGCTGATGAACTTCAGGATTAAGTCCATCAATAAACTTACGTTTTTGCGTGGGATCGTCAGGAGCAGGATTCATCTTACGAATGATTGTCTCCATGCGCTCAATATAATGTTCAACACTTTCAGTTGCTCCTTGGGACAGATAATCCAGTTGAAGAGCCAATCTATCTTGAAAACCTTGTCGTCTAAATTTTTCTAGAAAAGCTCTTGATAAGGCATCATAGGTCCCTTTATGTTGAGCATCTAAATTCCCATACCATTTCACTGTTTCATCTTTTAATGTTGCAGGGAAGATATGAAGCTTTTGGTCGTCATCTATTATCTCATTGGCGACGCAAGTCACCTCAAATCTTTGCGAATGGGCATCGGGATCTTCGTCCCATAGCCCCCCGAATTGCGTGAAATCAGCTAATCTGACTGGGTTGCGAGCCATTGTTTCTCTAAATAGTAGCCCTAACCCTAAATCGTTGATAGTATCAAACCACGGAGGTTCCTGAGGTTTCTTAAATAATTGACGCAATCCGAAATTTGACTCTAAATCCCAGTCAAAGAGCAGTTCAATACTCCCGACTGTAGCATTAGCTTCACTCTCCCTATTTTCACTATTTTGCCTACCTCTTTCCCCAGTGACACTGCTAGTACTGGAGACAACTTGATCCCATTGATATGAAGCTGGTTCACTTTCTTTCGATGGTGTTCTATCAGTTGATAAGCTAGGCTGAAGAGGTTCTACCGTTGAGTTAGACACAGCGTCTACTCCCAAATTCAGCAATGCGTTGACCCTCTCTAGCCTTTCTAATAGCCAAGCCTCTTGTCGCACTGCTCGTTCTCTAACTCGCTGATCCCTAGCTTCGTTTTGCTGCTTCCGTCTCTCTTCTGAATTCATCCACAAGTACTAAACTAGCTTTTACTGTCATACTCCAAAATTACGCTCGTTTTATTGAAAGCTATAAAATTAGGTTGTCGCTTATATGCACACTTAGAAGGTTCAAAATAGTCGGCAACTCTGGGTCTATCTCCCCAAAAGGTAACTTTTCTTCTTGCTCGGGGATTAAGCCTAGAATTTCAGCAACCTCTCTAACGTCTTTCGTGTCGAAAGCAATTTTTAAACCTCTAGATACACGTATCCAAGGCAACACATCATCCCACACTACTCTTCTAAACATCCGATAAGCTGTGCGATGATACCAATCAAAGTGGTACGATACACTAATTGTATTTATCTCTATCGCGTCTATTAACCCAAAGTGTGTCGCTAGTAGAACTATGGTTTGCGCACAGTTGTTATAACCCCAGCTCCAAGAAGATAATTGTTCAACGTCCACAGTTAATTGTGGCCCAAAATATGTGCCTCCCTCTACTAACTCTGTATCCCTCGCCCTATCTAGCACTTTTCTTTGGCACTCTTGGGGCAAATTAGGAAAATAGTCCCTTAGAAAAGAGACCGCGTATTCACTCATAAGTAACACTTAGGGTTTGAATACCCTAGGAAAATTAATCACCCGCTAGAGTGCACTTGGCTCCCGGCATACGCACTAAAAAATGACTGGCCAAAGACCAAGTCACTTTTACCCAGGTCAACAAGCCAACTCCTAAGAGTTGTTGCACTAACAGGTGATTGGTACTACTAACAATGCTAATTTGATTTAGTCTTCCATTAATTGTATGACATTTTATTTGCAGTAGTCCAACTTCAAGTATTCTACACTTCAGTAAATTGTATTAGGCACTAGATTGCTAAACCTAAGATAACTACGGTTTCCCTCCATCTTTCAGGAGCAGCTTCTCATAAATTTCTCCTGCCAACTAGTGACGGTTTATCCAGGAAGTTTTGATATTTGACTTTAAGAAGTTTGTTTCATGTAACAGATCCCTTTGAATCTCTTTAAATATCTCCATTTAAGTTCCTTTATATATTTATCTTTTTCAACTGATTAAAATTATTCCATTTTATTCATTTAATTAACAACAAACATTCAAATCAAACAATCTAACGTTCTAAAAACCCATAACTTTTATCCCTTGATAAACGTCTCCCCACTTCGTACCACGATTTCGTCGTTGCTTATTAGTTTTTAAGTACTTAATTCATTTTGCGAATATAACGTCCTTTCCTTCTTTTCTATTATTAAACATCAACCAGAATAAAACAAGTTCTTCCATACTCTCACATGTCCACATTCATAATTTATTTTAAATTCCCATAGCACCCTTTAATTTATCAATGAGTCCTAGTAGCCCTCCACTCCTTGTATTTAAGAAATTGGTTGTAAAATGAATAACATGTAAAAATTTAATATAGATGCTGAGGCTTTTTCCCCCATGCCATCCGATCATCAAATTGTTTGATTTTATTTGTTTTAATTTAAACTAAATTTTATAATTGCAACCTAACATTATTAATTATTAAAAAGTGTTGTCAAACTTTTTATTTGTAACTTCCCATGCTTCCTAAATGTTCACACCACATATAATCTCTCCTTTCAAAACCAAAACACCATATCTTTATATGAGCATTTCTTAAGTAAAATATTATTAAATTATTATTTCTTTTCTTTAACCCTTACAATAAAAATGCACTAATAAATCAAAGATTATCTTTCCAATCTTTCACTAGGAATCTATAATTTATATCAGTAAATAACACATTTTTAAAAAAAAGGAAAACTATGCTTTTTCTCTAAATATAACTCTTTTTGAATTTTTAAATATAGCAAACTAGCTTTAAAAATTTTGATAAAAATTCAGTAAGTTATCTAACTTATAAGCTTTATAGAAAAAAAATATCAGGACTTATAAATTTTCAATCAGACATTTTATGAAAATTTATTTATGACAATTTTAAGTCATTTTTTAGCGTTTTCGATTATTTTTTATTTTTAATAAATAAAAACAAGTTCAGATAAATGCAAAAAACCATGTAGCATGAGAAAAGAGGTTTAAAGACATATTTTAAAAATATTAAACTAAAGAAATTATCATGCCATATAATTTACTTTAGATAAACGAATTAAGACACTTACGTGTAAAACCACGGGTCGTTGTCACGTCCTTGAAGACCGTGTCCTCTTGCAGTCGAGCCAAAGAGAGTCTTGTGTCCCGCTAGTCGTTGCAATCGTCAGCTCGTCAATTTTTCTCTCCCTCTCCGACTCTCGCACGACTTTTGCTCTATGACAATAGGAATGCCCCTTTTTGTTTCTTAAGTTTTAAGTTAACTCTTAATTAAGAGTTAATTGAAACTCTAGCTATGGTTTTGGATTAAAGAAGGCGTCGACTCTCGATGGCCAAGGAGACTATTGCAATATCTTTCTGATCTGTCTACCAAATCGTACACGAGCCCAGGCGATAGAACGAGAAGACAATCTTCATCTAGCCTACCACTTCAGATTAGGCGAGTATATTGAAGCTCCGAATTCTCATAGAGAGAGATATGGCGATGATCTTGGTATGACACGCATTGGCTTCATTTTTCTTCTATTGCTTCTCTTAGCTGCCATTCCAATCGATTCCAAGGTATCGATTATACTTTGGAATCCTTGATTCCTCTCCCTTTCCCAGGTCACAGTTTCCTGAAGGCGCCCTCTCTCCTGATTTCGATGATTAGCATTGATTAGCATTGAGTCCCTATCGTCCTGATGATGCGCACGCGCGGGCTGCTCCCCCCTTGACCACAAGAGCTTCCCTTTTAAGGCATGGCGGATGAGTTTGAGGAGGCGAGGATGGGGGAGATCTTGGTTAGGAGAGGAAGGTTTTTGAAAAGGGTAAGGATTGATATTATATATCGTCAGTGCCTGGTACGCCCGGATGAATACAATCGCATATACCAGAGGCCTCTCCATTTTTTCTGTTTGATTCTTCATGGTGGTTCTTTTCCCTTCCAAGTCGCCCTTTTTCGGTGCGCTACAGAGAGGTATTCGATCTCCACCAAGAATGGCGCCCTCTTAGATCTTTCCGTCTCTCGCGGAATCACACACCATAACGATTTTTTTTTTCTTTTCTCCCTTTCTCCGAACCACGTACTAACCACCCTTAGAAGGTGCCATTCTTGCAAAAGCGAAAAGGGTCCATCAAACCACCTAACTAACACGTACTAACCACCCTTTTCTCCTGATAACGATCAGATAACTCTCTCTTTCTATCATTCTTGATCTTCGGCCCCATGTAATTCTTTCAAATAGACAACACATGGTCTTGAAGTGATAAAGGCATATCAGTTTATACCGCTAAATAGTTCTGCATTAAAACATGCAAGACGCGTTATTGTGTAGCAGATGTTTGAATCTGCAATAGACATAGCATTGCCTCTTGGGGCTCCAAAGAGGGAAACGGATATGGTTGTAAACGTTGCTCTCTTCTTTTAGGAAACCATGGGTGTTCCAATTCGCTCAAGTAGATGATTAGAGATTATAAGGAAATTGATATGGGTATCAGAATCTCTCTCTCTCTCTAATGCTCTTATGCCTATGACTCCCACACTTATTCTTCAAACTCCATGTTAGATAGTACACAAGAAGGATCTCCCATCCGCCTTTGGTCCACAAAAGAACATCTCCCACAACATAAGAAGAATGACTTGAACACCCTAATCCCCCTTTTAATACGCATAACTACCACTATCATATTTACCATCTCGATCTCCTCCATGACCTTGACCATAACCTAAACATTGCCCTAACAACAATACAAAATCTTTTAAAAATAATTGTCGAGTTTTAGTAAGTTCTCTCTAGTTTCTTCTAGGTTCTCTTGCCGTTACTCATATCCTTAGAAGCTAAGGGAATGGTCAGACATCTTATGAGTGGGAATCCACAATGATGGATCATCTTTGTTTAATGCTCTTGTACCTTTAGTGCCATCTCAATTTTCTATTGAGGACTTTAACACAATTCTCCTTTGTTGTAACCTAGGCTCATTAAGCTCAAAGAGAACTGCATAATCTTCCATGAATGACATGATTTCTAGTGGCTCTAAGGATGTGGATTGCATAAACTCAAAGGATTCCATTTTGCAAAGTCCTACAGTCTCTAATTCTAGGTCTCCAAAGCCTATGCCTCGCAAATGAGATATAAGAGTTTCCTGTGATTGTAGATAGGCCAAAAGATTAAATTTTGTACCTACATTCCCTGGCCAGACTGCAAGGACACGGCTTCCAAAGACAACAACAACGAACACCGCATCTGCATTAAATTCATGTAAAAAATTAGTAATAAGGTGTCAATTGTATACAGTTTTGCCAAAAAATTGGTGCAATAAATGGCATATATTTAGGTGTTGTCATGTGTAGAGCCTTTAGTGAAAGCAACACCTGCAAAGTGTGGGCACACCATAAACATGGCAAAAACACTAGAGGCTATCTCGCAGAAAAGGCTAAGTGTGGGTACCACAAATATGATGGACATCCAGAGGCTGTAGCAGGGACCTCACAAAGTGTACAGAGGCTATAGTACAAGGATAACTAAGGAGTTTACAAGTTTATGTTTGAGGCATTAGGGCTAGGAAATACAAAACTAAAAAAGTCTATCTGAATAGAAGGACTGATGAGGTTTGTCCTTCTCCTGGTGGTCTTCTTCTTCTTCTTCTTCCTCCTTTACTCCATTTTCTTCTTCTTCTTTGACTGCAACTAGATAGGCCTTTTGGGACCTCTTTCTGGCGTGGCAGGACTTCTCGGTGTGTCCAGTTCTTTTGCAGATGTCACAGAAGAGCCGATCCTTCTTGCCTTTGTACTTGTTGCCAACATATAATGCATGCTCATCTCTAGAGGTACTTGGCTCTTAGTTTTTAGCTTCTTTTCCTCCTCTAACAGTGATGCCTGGATATCAACAAGTTCAGGATTTGGCATGTTGATACATTATTATATCAGGAGGCAAACTCTTAAGTAGAACATTGATGCAAACATTTTCTTCCATTTTAATGTTGAATCCTGCAAGTTGGGTTAGAAGTCCTTCCATGTAATTTAGATGTGTGGCAAGTGATGTGCTGGGTTTCATTTCAAGCCTGAAAAAATCAATTAGGAGACCATACTTTGGTGATTTAGACTGTGCACCGAATAAGGTGTCAAGTCTCTTCCATGTATCCTGTGAGGTCTCATAGTTATCCACATGGTGGATATAGTTGTCATCTAGCTCCAGTTTGATAATGGCCTGAGCCTTATCATCATTCTTTTGCCAAGTGACAGCAAGATCCGCATCACGAGGCTTCTTTTCTTTTCCAGTAATGGCCCAGAGGCCCTTCTTCATCAGGATCAATTTGATGCAGGTCTACCAGGTATGAAACCCGACTCCTTTGAAACGGCCAGTTGGAGAATCTTTGCCCATGTTCGACTTGAGAGACTAGCAAGAAATTAGCTTCAAATTACTGAGAATAACCAGGAATGAGTTGATCTTTGTATATGTCAAAAGACACAAGCAATGGCAATGAAGTATCAAAAGATACTAGTTTGAAATTTGATATTTGTTGCTTGAGTTTGACTTGATGATCTTCAAAAACTCTTCATAGCTTTCCCTCCTTGCTTATTTGATGGTTGAATACTTGCTGAAAACTTCAGATTAGAGTGGCCTTGGCTTTGTTTAAGTGGCAGGAGAGAGAAAATGAAGGAAAAATGAGCTTAAAGGTAAGTGGCTATGGCTGTCCTGTCAAAACAGGACCAACAATAACTAGTAAATGAGCTCATATGCGCTCCACAGGTTGAATATGCTCAAACCCTTTGAGATCAAGGACCCTCACTAATAGGTCTTACTCCCTCTAAGAGGGTTTGTACTCATTATGCTCGAGTTGAGATATCTAAGCCTTCAAAGTGATCACTGTCAAAACTATGCCCAGATTTGGGAAAATGCAAATTCCGGGCATGGTGTGCATCAATATCCTTGATTTTTGTGCCAAGAAGTTGTGCCTTGACCTGAATAACAACTCTCTAGAAGAAATCTTGAAGAGATATGTCCTGGTTGATGAGATATGGCTGCTCCAACAGAGGTAGATAGGTGCTGTCCACAAACACAATTATGGCAGCAACTCTAAAAAGAGGCAATGCTGAAGCTATAGTTGCCCAATCTCAATGATTAAGGTGCCAAGAAGGAGATTTGGAATAGAGAAACACTTCTCCAGAAGGAAGCTCGGAGAGATTTGGCCTGTGGAGAGAGATATGAAAGCTTCAAACTCATAGGGTGCTGCTGTCTATGGCTGCCATGGAAGCTTCATTGAAGGTAGGAATGCAAATGAAGTTGGAGATAGGGTCCAGTACTCAAACTGACCTAAGAAGAGATGGAAAGGAGCTGAGAGGAGTGAAAGGAGAGTTGGGCCATGCTCAATTGAGCTTTGATACCATGTGAAATACGTGGGATCTAGAGCATGGCAAATGCGGAAGCTATGGAGGTTGAAAGAGGAAAAAGAAACTCATGAAGACATTGACCCTGACTAGAACAAATTGTTACACAAGTGAATTAGGTTCCAAGATTGAGACTTGGACTCATAAACACAATCTTGTGTATTGATAGTGACATGACACTTTTCTGGAAAGAAAAGAGTACTATCATTGCATTAGAAAAAGAGTGCAAGTACAATGCTTTATAGGAATTGAGTGGTGGTACTTTCTCCTACTGTGCATATGGGATTCTGGTCCTGAGCCCTCACTGCTTCTCGCAAAGGGACTAAAGTAGGTGTGATTGCAAATATCTCAACATCCCTCAACAAAGGACCCCATCCAACGGTCTTTCCCACTCGAATGTGTCAATCCGAAGCCCGTTAAGGTCCAGACTGCCCAATCTCCGCGAGGCGAATGGCTCCCAAGAAGAAAGTCACGGGAAGCATAGGTGCCCAAGCTACCGATAATGCTGGAGAGGCGAGCGGAGAAACCAACACAAAAAACACGAATCAAACCCAGGTTCTAAGCTTTAAAATTAATTAGGTATTATTTCTCGTGGAAGAAATGAAATGGTTTGTGACATGCATGGAACAAGAATGAGTCTTAGGGTTTTGTTTACTCTAAGTACTAAGTTGCATGCGCAAAAAGGTAGAGTTTGGAATTCGCATAATATTTTATGCTTAAATGATAGTTTTTACTCACATAAAATGATAAGGTTATCGCCTTACCTCACATGAAATGATAGTTTTTATTCACATAAAATGATAAGGTTATCACCTTATCTCATATGAAATGATAGCTTTTACTCACATAAAATGATAAGGTTATCGCCTTACCTCACATAAAATGATAGCTTTTTAAACAGTTCAGTGCATGAATAGTCATTTAGAATTCACGTTTCACAATTTAAAAGAAACACATGAAATGTTAATTTCTGTTCATGAGATACACTTGCATCGTTAGACAAAACCCTAGACTTTCATATACACAAGTCACATGCGATCCGGTGCATTAGAAATAAGTACTCATTGCCAGGATTAAAGAGAGATAAAAGACATTAGAAGGTTAATAGTGGACACTGGGAGCCACCTCTTAGTAGAAACAATGTCATTGTTGAGGGATGAATATACCTCCTTCCTAAACTCAAAGTAACCTCTGAAATCACATCTAATACTGAAATCAAAGCATGGATGTTTTCTTGTCCTCGCTACATGGCCATAGTAGAGCTAGAGGCAGAAGCACATCCATTATAGAAGCAAAAGATGCAATAGAGAGCTTGTTCCTCCCATAGAAACCCCCTTCAAATGCAAAAATAGAGATAGAAGGAGAAGATGATGAAAGTGAAGATCAAGATTCAAATAGTGAAGAGGAAGAGTCTATCCAATTAGAAGAAAACATAGATGATGATGAAGTCCCAGAGACCTCAAAAGCTAAAGATCCGCTCCTATTGGATGGCATAATGATGGTCCTTTTGGTCAGTTCAATGGTCCTCAAAGTGTGTAGAAGATATACAAGAAGTGGATTAAGAAAAACAAGCCTTCCTTTCACAATAGCTCTTGCTACTGTGCTCATTTATTATAGAGAGAAGATGATGATGATGCTCCCTATCAACATGCACCAAATCCATTAAGTAAAGAAATATGGAAAATTTATGTTATGTGACATTCCTAGATGTATCCCTAGATGATGAATCCTCAAATCAAGAAGTGAGTATCACTCAAACTAGATATAAAACAACCCTAATCCCTTTTCAGTATAAAAAAGGATTAGAAAAGTTGAAGACAAGGAAAGAAAATGCTAGGCCGAGTGGATTATTAGAAGAGGAGGTCACTCCCTTAAAGGAGTCTAACCTTTATCCACAAAAGTAGTACAAGGCACACTCACCAGAGAGGTGGAAGGTAAAAAGAAACTGACTTTTGTGGATAGAGATGGCACTAAATGTCATATGAAGATAGGTAGTCTTCTTGATAAAGAATTAGCGGTCCTTCATGACCTACTAAAGGAAAACTTGCACGTGTTTTCTTGGTCGTGTAAAGACCTAAAGAGAATTGATCCCACTGTGTATCAACATCACATGGACTTGAAGCCTGATGCCAAGTCGGTAAGGAAATACCAAAGGGACATGAATCCGAACTATTTAGCCCCAGTCAAGACAACATACCTATGAGGTGCCCGCCCATCGGCTTTCTAGGCACTCTTTTAGTGGTCTATCGAGAAACGAATCTAAGCGTCACTTCCCGGTACTCCTAGGGAATGTTTCGAGTTTTATTGCCTAGGGTTTCCTGAATCCGCCTCGCAACGGAACGTTCACAACCAAACCCACTAGGATCGACCTGAAATTCGGGTTCCTAGTTGTTAAGGTCTCCTATTAGCATTCTAGTGTCGAGTTTTGGACATCCTACTTTACGCAGAGATACCCAATCCGAAGCAGGCCCATGCTACACTTGGTTCAAAGAGAATGAGAAACGAGAGGGATGCGTTGTTCAACCTCTCTGCCCATAGAGCATGGTCCCATTCCGGTCCCCTAAAACTGCATGAATCGGGTTCTAACCTAACAATACCTAAAGGTCGAATGACGATAAAAACTTGTGGGAAGCCTCTCAGTTTTCTGGGACCACCCTGCCGTAGGACAGACCCGTCGGGGGTTCCGCCCACCCGCTTCCCTTAATAGCTTTAGTTTTCTAATTAGGTCCTACCACATTTATGTGTGACACTTCAAGTCAACTTCATTAATTAAGCCTTTTAGGGAACAGGGTTTGTTTGCATAACTTATAGCACAAACATGAAAACAGAGCAAGCAATCTATTGACAAACAAGTTCAAACAAGTTCCTTAGCTTATCTTTAAGTTAATATTTGTCTCCCACCCATACAGGAGAAATTATGTATCGCTTCTGTCCAACAAAAGTATCCCTTCTGCCCTGCAGAAGTAACTGGTCCAATTCACATGGCACCACAATTTCAATCCTTTATCTAGAATAAGATCTCCCAATATGCCTAGATGTTGGGGGCCACGGAGGTCTTCAACGCCATTCTAGACCTAGCAAGGGGTGTCCAAAGCTCCAACTCACACACAAGCTATCTAGGAGTGAAACATCATTCCAGTGGTTGGCCTTTTCACCACTCGACCTTCGGCCCATGAATCGAGCAGTGCCCTCTCGGGTTAATCCACGGTGCGAGCATGGAGGTGATCCACCCGTGCAATATATCCTTCCTTAATTAAATCCTTTAAGAATCAAGCACAAACAAGGCATTCAGCCCTAATATCATTTTCCAAGAAAGCATTCCTTTATTCCCATGGCGACTTGTCATCACAGAACCTTGCCATGCATTTACCATAAATCACAAGCACTTGGAATAATCACCCAAACAACAACTAACAACCTGTTGAATATAAAAGCATTTAGGATGTTGTTCGATCAACCAACAAAACCAATTGCATTCTTTCCAACCAATGCAAGAATAGACGATATAACATTTCCATCGTATATTTGCTCTCCCCCTTGGGATCTAAGAGCAATACTATGCAAAAATGTTTCTTAACACTTCCTTCCTTTGGCTAGGGCATATGTTAAGGGTTCAAACACTATTCATGATGTAAGTTCTATAAGTCACTTACCTTGATTGATAACCCAACCTTGAATTTGGATTGGAAAAAGTCATCGTTATTCGACGGAACTCAAGACATCTTAGTTTTAACCCTTATGATTAATTTCTTGTACTAGCTCTTAGTCAAGTCATGAGACAACTAGAAAATTATCCTCATATATTAAACATGTTATAGGCATAATGTGTGAATACTTAACAAGATAAGTGTGAGATGATCTCAAGTAATTAGACTCCAATAGGCCTTGCATTGAGCTAGAATCTAGTTTTTCTTAATCTTTGGGCTCTTAGGCTAAGTACTTTTGAAGTATCTAAATTTTAAACTAGTGATTTCTATTCATGATTCTCAATGTCAAATTCTTTTAGTAATTATGCTATTTGTAACCCTTTACTATACTTTAATCTAGCACTTGTATGCACAATCTTTTAATGTCGTTCTTTTGACGCGACTATGCCATTCATAACCCTTGACTAATTCTTCCTTGTAATTGCTCTACCAACAAATAAGCCATATGTAACTAGGTGCAATTATCTTCCCTTGATATATGCACTTCACAAACTCCATCTTCTGAGTAGGTGAGATGAAATTTATCATTTTCCATGACCTATACTCGTGCATTGTAGTATGGGGCCTAACATATCTCATATGAGAATCAAAGCAAGCATCTATCAATTTGAAAATACATTACTTACAATCGGAACCGCAGTTGGATTGATAGTGATGCCTTTGCCCGAAGCCTTGTTGCTGGTTGTAGGATTGTCATGCGCATGCAAACATTATTCACTTGGAGGCCATCGTCCGCAAGTAGACTCTAGAGATTAAGAAGGTGGAATAGATTCAAGATGGGAGGGCGTAAGAGAAGATGGTTAAGTCAAGGATTGAGATAGAGGGAATTGAGCTATTTCTCTTCCTTGCAGCCTCTCGGGGTGACTCTTCTCTCTCTCTTTCTCTCAAGCTCTCTTTCAAGCTCTTCCTCACAATCTCTTGGAGGGGTATCCTTCTCTCTACTTGGGTGCCTTTTAAAAGCTGTCTTTCACTTGGTGCTTAAAATCGTCCTAGCTAGAATCCGCCGCCTTTGATGTTGAATATTTCTCCCCTAAATTCCAGATTTTTTGGCAAATTTTAGGCACATCCCGGGCTCAAAACTCCACTCTCACCCTTTTTTCCCCTACCCTCATAAACACTTGCCCAAGCCCTCTTTCCTTCCATCACTACAAGATATAGTGCATATACCGATGTCTAAAGCAACCAAAATCTTCAACTAAAAAATTACCACTGTTGTCACTAAAAACATCGGTATACACAACTCTACAGATCCGTTGCAATTAGCATTGCTATTTACAAATAGTGACACTAATAATAGCGGCATGTGTAATAAATTAGTGATGCTAATAGTGACAGTTACAGAGAAAGAAAAATTAGGTGGCAAGGTAGCATGTTGCCCTACAACCTTCCGGCACCATGTTTATCATGAGATGTTAGAAAGAAAGAGTCATTGATTCAATATTCAAATAAGTACAAGACCGATGATGACAACTCATAAAATTACACAGAATGATAGAGAGAAGAATCCAAAACAAAAATAGGGAAATGTATCTATAAATATCGCAAAATGCAAGTCCATATAATGATGAGAAACATATCCAAGGAATGCTACATGGAAAGAGCTTGAATGGATGATAGGACCAAAAAAGGAAAGAATGTGTGCTTCCAAGCGACTCTATAGCTCCTCACCATCCGAGAGCTCATCTCGATGTAATAGAGCATCAAACAGACTCTGCAATATAAACAATGATCATTGTTTTGTGCACTCCGATGCATGACTATTATCTTCCCTTGACCTAGGTGCATCCAAGCTATATAGGTTTGTGGGTCTTAAGGGATTTGAGGTGGGGCAAAGTGGAGTAAGTGAAATGATTTATGAAATAAGATGATGCATAGTAGGTCAAATCCTTAACTGGTGAAATACACTCATATATTAGAGGCCATGATACTCAGTCAAGTCTCTGTTCTGTAAATGTGGTGTACTAGACACCTTTATGTTGGGCACTCCATCTGGGAATTTGAGATAGGAAATTAGGTAGGTATTGGACTACAAAATGTGGAGTTTTAGTGTCAAGAGAGGTCTTCTAACTTATTGCCAATTGCTCATGGCCATAGGGCCATGGGGGTGGGTTGTGTGAGGTACAATAGTGAGCTTAGAGACATGGAAAAATGGAAAGAATGTTTGCTATACTTTCACTTTGTTTGCCATATTAAATACGATTGAGTACATTTCATTCACACCATGCATTCAAGCATTCTTCCCTTGACCTAGTGTGTGAGGTACCTCCAAGATATTTAGATTTGTGGGTCTTAAGGGATTTAAGATAAGGCAAAGTGGAACAGGTGCAAAAAGTTGTGAAATAAGACAAGGGCCAATGGGTCAAATGCCTAACCACCAATAAAGTACACTCCTATATTAGAGGCTAGGGCACTTAGTTGGGGAGGAGCTTGTGTTTCATATATGTGGGGTACTAGACACCTTTATGTTGGACACTCTAGTTTAGAGTTTGAGACAAGCAATGAAGTAGGTAGTGGACTACAAAACATAGAATTTTAGTGTCAAGAGAGATTTTCTAGCTTATTGTTAGTCGCTTATGGCCATAGGGTTTTGTGGGGGTTGGTTGTGTAAGGTTCAATAGTGAGGTTAGAGAGTGAGAGAACCACTATCAGGGCATTTTGGGTCCCGACAATGATCTCTTCAACTAGCCTTCTTGCATGCTCCATTGGAGTATACAAATCATATTATGTGATCAAAAGTTTGATTTCCAAAGGGAAGTCCAAATGGTCAACATCTAGGGTCCAACATTAGATCTTGTCCCGAGTATTATCCTAGATTCCTCCTAGTCTATAAGGGCTTCAATGAGGTTGATGAGATCAATCACATCAAGAAAGTGAGATTTTTATTTGATAGCTTTAGAAAGACACATTTTTCTTGAATTTAGTCAAGACAACATGGTTCTTTTAACACCCTAGGTGCTAGGATGAGGTTTCCTCGTTTGCCCTTGTAGGCTTGGTAGGCACTACAAATCCTATGGTCTCTATTTTCTTGTGTGTATCTGTGTACGGGTTATCCTTTTGTCTAAAGTTTCTTGATATTAGGTGAGGCACTAGATTTGCACAATTTGACCTTTTTTAGCTTGATGTGTCACTATCTATTGCATGGGAGTGACTCTTATGTGGTTTCCCTTGGTGTCCATTTAGGTCCTTGCAGAACTACATGTGTCATGATAAGGTTCAAGGTTCTTTATAGGTTTTGTTGCAAGTTCGGATTCTTTTCTTATCTCTTGGTGTGGTTTTTTGATAGACTGGTATGTTTCTTCTTGTTGTTTTTAACCTTTTATCTAAACTGGCTCCTTTACATGCTCAAGCAATGTATGCTTAAATGTGCTTTATGAGTGGCTTTGTGTGCAAACAAACTCTCACTTTCCAAAAAATGGGTATGTTCCACAACCAATATTTTAAACAAAATACAATGTGATCTTTCATTTTTGGTTTCAAGCATGGTGTTTTTTAGATTGATTGTGAATCTTCATGTATTACAAGTAGTTTGGTCATAAATGTAGTGAGAATGCAACTTACTTTCCTAAATCCTAGTATGTGGTGGTGAATGACCTATTTGTACAATGTTTTTGTAAGTTGGTGCACTTCTAATTGGACTCTAATAGTGAATCCTAAGGTATGGTCAGTTTTGTCAATGAACCCTAGCTACCAGTCAAGTGTCCCTTAACCCTAGGGCCAAAACCCTAAGGGTTGATGTGGATTATCTAAATTCCCATAGTGTAATTTCAAGATGTGGGACAATTCATGAGTCACTTCACATGCATGAATGTACCATCTACGTCACAATTATGTTGTAATTTAATGTTCCCTAAGGTTGTAATAGCAAGCACATTGGGATTGTGTTTCTGGTGTACTCCTAATTGTGCACTATTGAGAAACACATATCTAAAGCTAGTTAAGCTATGGACGATACATTATTAGAGTGAGAGATTGTAACTCAAGTGAATTAGGTTCCAAGATAGATTAGCTTGGACTCATAAAGACAATCTTGTGTGACTCAAACTAATATTACCATTACATTGAAATGAGTGTCAAGTACATGCTTATATAGCTTTTGGGTAGTACCACTCTTCCTCACTGTGCTTATGGGATTATGGATATCTCTTCCTACAGCATATATCGTTGTCTATCTCTCATACAAAGCCTCTTGTGTGATGGGCAAGCCTCTTTTGGGTACACATCCAGCCTCTATAGGCATTCATTTTAAGCATCATTTGCTATTCTCAACACCTCCCCTCAAATGATGAGCCTCTATCCTTTGTTGGCTTCCCCCCCCCCCCCCACATGATGACATGGCCCGGGAGACTAGCTCTCTAGTAGCCTAGTCAAGTTAAGGCTTGAAACTTTACATTTTTGGTAGGGTTTGTTACATCCACTGTGGGAAGCAGATCCACTAAGGGAATACAAGATCCACTATGAAATAGATCCACATGATCCATGATGGGAAAATTTTCAAGGCATTTTGTTTGTTGTAGCAACGGAGTATTTTATCTTCTTCATTTCCTTCATGCTTCTTTGGAATTCTTTGATCTTCTTCTTGGTCTTTTGCTCCAATGTTTGATCTTCAGGCATTTTGGTCTTCATGGTGTAAGATTTATTTGTCTTGAGTTGTGCTCTTCATCCCTTTTTTTGATGCATAGTACATGCTTTTCACTCCAGTTTTCTTGACACGATCTTTGTGCTTTATAGGTATATGGCTTTCTCTTAACAAGCTTTTTTTTGCCATACATAGGATTGGCCTTTGTCTTAGCATGGATATTGAAATGTTTTTGCAATACAAGATGAACATATTTCTCTTTGGATATCTCTCAGATTTGGAGTACATGGCTTGACATGGCATGGTATAATCAAATCATTTTGATTTTGGGATATGGGAAGGTCTTACCACAAGTATACTCAGGCAGTGTCTAATCCCAATTTACAGAATGCTTTAGAGTTATTGATAAAGCACACAATGCTAATGCCAATTGTCTAGATACTAAATGTTGAAACATATAATGTATGTGTGAGTTATTTTTAATTTGAGAAGCACTTTAAATATGCAGTGGCCTTGTATTAAGGCAAGGTGTGAACAGGGGTGATAAGGACCCAAGTTTGAGCAAAGGCTCAAGTGTGAATGAGCCTTCAAAGGTAGTAAGGTTTAACCTTAGGTCTTTTTTTTTTCGTTTTAAATCTTGGATTAGGAAATGAATCTATTTTTTTCCGTGTTGACTTGTGTCGATCTTTTGCAAGATGCACAATAACATGTGTGTTGCTGTTGAAGGTCAATGATGACTGTTCTGAGTCTAATGTCCTTTCCCTGCGGTGGTCTTTCTCTACAAATCCGTAGTTGTTTTGGGGCTTTGTTAGCCTATGCTCACTCATCTGTCAAGGCTTGGCAATGGCAAGTCAGCTTCAAACCTTCGAATGCTTCGTTAGCCAGTTATGGCAGGCCGGCCAATCTTGCTACTAATTAGATCAAGCCACCCTCTCTGATGTTCTTACAGATGCAAGAGTGGATCTTCCTGTGGTAGTGGACAAGCTGATGACCCACCTATCAACCCCAAACTGCAAACATAGGTCCAAGCCACAGAGTTTGCTACTCTGCAAGCAGCCGAGGAGCAGAGAAAAAGTAGAGTGAATTAAGGTGTTATTTCATGATGACAAAGATCTTTTCTCTCTTAGTCACTCTTATGACTCTCATTCTCTCTCTCTGTCTCTGATAGATTAGAAGCCAACCCCTTGCTTTTCCTTCTATGTCTGTCACTCACAAAGGTAGCAGAGCCTTCTTGAGTAGCACCTCGAATAGCACCTCCTTCCTTGAGCTCTTCACCTACTAGCTACCTAGCTCAACCATGGCTTTGATACCATGTTGAGAAACACAGATCTAGAGCTAGTTAAGCTATGGTGGACACAAGTCAAACACACTATACATTATCAGAGTGAGAGATTGTAACTCAAGTGAATTAGGTTCCAAGATAGATTAGCTTGGACTCATAAAGACAGTCTTGGGTGACAAACTAATAGTACTATTACCTTGAAATGAGTGTCAAGTACATGCTTATAAAACTTTTGGGTAGTACCACTCTTCCTCACTGTGCTTATGGGATTATGGATATCTCTTCCTAGAGCATATATCATTGTCTATCTCTTATACAAAGCCTCTTGTGGGCAAGCCTCTTTTGGGCACACATCCAGCCTCCACAGGCATTCATGTTAAGCATCATTTGCTATTCTCAACATGCATTAAGGTTAGGCATGAATTCCCTAAGGTTGGTGTAGCCAACTTAGGTCTTATGAACTCCTAAGGTTGTTCATGGAGGTGAGTGGTTGAATTAGATTCAAAGTATGACCTATGTGAAGGAGCCTTCATTGGACAGCCTAATGGTTGCACAAGGTCAATCATTACAAGATGATTCCTAGGCATGAGACTAGGATATAATGTAATGTTGAAATTCCTTACAAATGAAATTCTCAAGGGTCTAATGATAGAGTGATGGTCAATATGAGTTGGAGACATAGTCAGCCCTAGGGAAACCCTAAAGATTTAGTAATGTGCCAAGGCTTACTTGTTGATGTGCTAGTGCATGATGCGTGTGAGATGTGGGTTCCTTAAGGGAGGTCTAGACAATGATGTTGATGTAGTATAGGCTTTGGATCCAAAGGATTTTCTAGAAGTGAGCTCAACCCTAATCAAGAGTTGTATAATGAGGTGTCAATCCTTGATGATTGATGTTGATGGTTATGAGCTCTAGAGTGACAAGTGCATTTCTCTCTCTTGGATCAATTCTTGACCAAGGTGTTCCCTAGCACGCTTTACATGACTTGTGCTACCTAGGGGCCTATATTGAGAGTGTGGGATGCACATGTGGATTTCCTCCTAATGTGCTGAGGTTCAAATCCCCAAGCTATCTAAAATTTTATGAGGTGTGATTCAAGGTGCCCTAACTTGTGGTGTCATTCTTAAACTTTTTGTCCAATAGAATCCTAATGATTGTAAGCTATGTTGTCTAGCCTAAGTGCAATATTTGGGTCCTATCAAGTCAAGCCAATCTAATTCTTGTGGGATTATTTTGAGTGCACTTGACATAATGAACAATAGTCATAACTACACATATATCTAAGGCAACATATGTGATTGGAAATGCAACTATGATCCTACACATGCACCCTAAGGATAGGCTAGGGTTTTTAAGATATTGGCTACGCAATGGTCCTTGGAGTGGTTGAATCTACCTCACGTTGGGGTTACTGTGGGTTTTCCTACCACTACGGGGGTCTATTCCTATGGTGGCATGCCTACATGTGCTTAGAGAGTGTGTTTATGCTTGTGATATAAGACAAGGCTCTACTAGCCTATGGTTAAGTGGAGTGGTATCATGATGGATGGTCCTACTGTACATGTTTCTAATTGTGTCTCTTATGTGTTAGTGTGACCTCATGCCTTTAGGTTAGTTGCACATGATTGGATGCCAATCACACCATGTACTCAAATGTATCAAAGAAAGTGTGATCAAATCTTATTACCACTATGCTCAAGAGTGATAGTTGTACATGATTGGATGCCAATCACACCATGTACTCAAATGCAACTAAGAAAGAGTGGTCGAACCTTATTAACACTATGCTCAAAAGTGATAGTTGTAGGTGACCAAGCACTTACAAAGGCATGTGCTTACGTGTGATTACCAAGCATAATTGAGGAAGTGTGTGACCAAGTGCTTACAGTGGGCTATAATTTCATGTAGTCAAGCCCATTATCCTTGTGGGACATGGTCTAAGCATCAAGCTAGTGGTCATTTAAATTTTTTTGGGCTAATTTTTGCATATTTGGCTATGAAACAAGTCCAGAATGCAAAAATTAAGCTATAGTTTATGCAAAGAATCACCATTCACTACAAGGATTTGAGCTAGTAGTGACGTCGATTAGCGATAGCAAGTAGCTGCGTCGCTATTGGCGTCGCTATTTGCGCAAATAGCGACGCCAATAGCGACGCTCCACAGGGAAAAAAAGCGGGCCAAAATCGAGCGCGGTTTCATTTCGCATTTGCACATTGTGTGTTTTGAGAGCGAGAGCGAGGGAGAGAGCGACCGTTGTGAGAGAAGGAGAGGAAGAAGACTTGCCGCCGCCGCCGTTGTTTGCGAAGGAGAAGAGGAGCCTTCATCGCAAAGAGGAGCCACCCCACACTCACCATATCTTATCGGTGAGTCTCCCTCTCTCTTTCTTTTGCTTGTTTAAGGTTCAAATCACTTTCTCTTTTGCTTGTTTAGGAGAGGAAATGAGAGAGAAAAAGAGGGAAAGGGAGAGAGAGGGAGAGAAAGAGAAAGAGAGGGAGAGGGAGAGGGAGAGGGAGAGGGAGGGAGAGTGCATTCTCTCTCTCCCTCTCCCTTTTGCTTGTTTAAGGTTTAAATCACTTTCTTTTTTTCTTGTTTAGAAGAGGAAATGTGAGAGAAAGAGAGGGAGAGGGAGATAAAGAGAAAGAGAAAGAGAGGGAGAGGGAGAGGGAGGGGGAGGAAATGAGAGAGGGAGAGAAAGAGAAAGAGAGGGAGAGGGAGAGGGAGGGAGAGTGCATTCTCTTTCTCCCTCTCCCTTTTGCTTGTTTAATGTTTAAATCACTTTCTTTTTTCCTTGTTTAGGAGAGGAAATGAGAGAGAAAGAGAGAAAGAGAGGGAGAGGGAGAGAGACGGAGAGAAAGAGAGGGAGAGGGAGAGGGAGGGGGAGGAAATCAGAGAGGGAGAGAAAGAGAGAAGAGAGGGAGAGGGAGAGGGAGAGGGAGAGGGAGAGGGAGAGGGGGGGGAGAGTGCATTCTCTCTCTCCCTCTCCCTTTTGCTTATTAAAGGTTTAAATCACTTTCTTTTTTGCTTGTTTAGGAGAGGAAATGAGAGAGAAGGAGAGAAAGAGAGGGAGAGGGAGAGGGAGGAAATGAGAGAGGGAGAGAAAGAGAAAGAGAGGGAGAGGGAGAGGAAGGGAGAGTGCATTCTCTCTCTCCCTCTCCCTTTTGCTTTTGGAGAGTGTTAAGATATATTGTGAGAGGGAGAGGAAATGCGAGAGAAAGAGAAAGAGAGGGAGGGAGAGGGAGAGAGAGGGAGAGAAAGAGAAAGATAACATATATTGGAATGATAGCATATCCATGATTATGGTAATGGTATCCACTTTGCTTTTTTTATAGGTACCATTACATCAACTCCTTAAGAGGGATAAAAATTAGTCATACACTTTATAAAGCTAATTAGGAGATTTAAGATGTACGATAATAGACTTATCGATAATGGTATGCAATGTCTCAATAGATCTCTCAACTACTATGTACAATGCAAGAGCTTATGGTCAACTTGCAACTTGACATACATCTCCATAAAGCTATCCATTTGAGCCTCGTTTGTTGTAATGTAGATAAGATGGAAAATGAAGAAGGTCTTATTGTTCAAGATTGCGAGGCGTATCTTAATCAGCGTGTCCCATGTCCTTGCTCTCAATGCAAGTTGGCAATTAGACGAAAACGCCGATTGTCTATAGAACACATACGACGATTTTGGCGAGTTTCAATCTGAGATCATTGATCAGGTGATTGCGGATTTTCAGCAAATGGTAGTTTGAAGTTAATATTAATCATGCATTGTACTCGCAAGCTAATTCAAAACCATACACAATAAGATTGGGTCTTGTTGGCAAATTTTCTATCCAGGGGGGGTGATGTCTCGACCCAAGGGGGAGTGCACCCTTTACGGCCAATTAGAAGAGTTCGTGGATGTGCGATGGATGGATTGCAGGAGCCAATCCACCACTCGCAAGGCCATCTATACTGTCAATGCCAGAGGAGACAGAAAACCTTCCCAACCTACCTACAATCTTGGAGCCTGAGATGGAGGCAATGATAAATGCATTGATTCCCATGGATGTCGGGACATTTGATCCGCTTAGAGAGGAAGCATCCATACCATTATATGATGGGTTCTGAGTATCTCGGTTGAAGACATTGCTTGCACTCTTAAGTGTGCAAGCAAAATATGGGTGGAGCGATATGAGTGTGATCGAGTTATTTAGGTATCTTGCACATAGGCTTCATTGATTATTTTTCTTGACACTATTATTACAAACATTTGTGTTTTTTCAAGGTGTTTTATGATTTTTTTTCAGGTTATTGAAATATCATATATTACCACATTCAAATACCATGCCTGAGTCTCGTGATGATGCATGACATGTTTTACGGAAGCTTGGCATGGACTACAATAACATCCATGCATGTATCAACGACTGCATACTGTTTCGAGATGAATACGAGACTATGGAGACATGTTCAAAGTATGGTGCTCACAGGTATCGATAGGACTTGCAAGGGCAAACCATCCCTCAAAAAGTTCTCAGACACTTTCTGATCATCCCCCGCATAAACCACATGTTTTGCACGTCCAGCATGGCAAGCTTGACAACATGGCATGTGCAGAATAGGTCCACGGATGGAGTTCAATGAATATCAATGGATTCCCTCGCATGGAGCCACATTGACTCTACCTTCCCAGGCTTTGCGTGAGAGCCAAGGAATCTTCGGCTCGGTCTCGCAATGGATGGTGTGAACCCATTCGGTCTGCGCTCAACTTCTTACAGTGTGTGGCCTATAGTGCTTGTCAACTACAACATCCCTCCATGGCTTTCTAAGAAGAAAGGACATCTCATCCTTAGCTTGCTCGTCCTAGGCCGCTACAAAGTAAAAAATATGGACGTGTATCTTCGTCCATTAGTCGATGAGCTTAAGATTTTGTGGGAGGAGGGGATCACTGTGCAAGATATGAGCAGGCGCGATGGTCGGCGGTCAGCCAACATTCGAGCCATTCTCATGTGGACAATGCATGATTTTTCGGGATTGGGAGAGTGCTCAGGTGAGTAGACCTCCGTTCTCACTGGTAATATCCATATTTATCCCATTCAATCAAGTATTCACTAGGTCGTGGCTCGCCTTACAAGTCTGGTTACCTCAAGTTATCAGACATGTCCATTGTGTGGGCCACAGTTAGACTCCCGAAGGTCACGAACCATGAAGAAGATGGTATATCAAGGACACGCCGCTTTCTTGCTAGAGGATCATGAACTCAGGGAAGGTTTCCTTGGACGACCTCCAACACATATGAACGCCGCAAGCTGGTACGAGCTGAAAATGGTAAACCCGGAATCACATTGAAATGGAATGCGAAAGTTCTCAGTTTTCTACGAGTTGCCATATTGGACCCACTTACAGGTCAACAATTTGTTGGATCCCATGCATATTTTCAAGAATATGGGCAGCTTACTATGGGACCACATTATAGGAAAGAGAGACACTATAGGGGCACGAATGGATTTGAAGGAGGTAGGTAAGATGGAGGCACTTTGGCCGCAATCGAGTGCTGATGTTGGAGTGCAGCTTCCTCGCGCTCCTTGGGTTTTGTCTACTAAAGAAAAGCACATTGTGAAGCAAGTAATAAAGTCTATTCTCACTCCGACGGGTATGATGCGCTCTCTCAGGTCCACATTTTCTAAAGATGACCAATTGTCGGGGCTAAAATCCCATGATTGGCATAAGATATGTCAGGTTTGTGAACAGAATGGATCTGTATTAGCGTGGGAATTTTGCAATTTGAAAAGTGGCCATTATTCATAATGCTTTCTCATTTGTGGCAGTTTGTCCTACAGATCGCGATCGCAGGATGCCTTACTCCAAAAATTCGCAGGGCCATTTACAAGTTGTTGACTTTGGTGCAATGGATCTCACAGAAAGAGATTAAGACGTCCTCTATTGAATCCGTGAGGCGGGGAGCAGTGGAGACGGTCTGTTTCTTTGAGAAATCCCTGCCCACTAGCATGCTCACGATACAAGTCCACCTTCTTGTGCATCTTGTGGACGAAGTGGAGATTGCTGGACCTGTCCATACGCGATGGATGTTCTTCCTGGAGTGCTTCATGAAAACCTTGAAAGGCTTTGTGCGACAACGAGCTCGGCTAGAAGGTAGCATGGCTAAAGGTTGGTTGGTGTCAGAGGTGTTAGTGCATATCTCACAATGGCTACCAACGGTGGAACCAGACAATGAAATGCTATGGACGCCGAAGGACAATGATAGACTGACTGGAGATGTGGTGGTTGGAAATGGGGTAGAAAAAATAATGGATGCCTCAATGGAAGAGAAGGTGAATCACTTTTGTATGTTGCACCATGCCTCCATGGAGACGTGGCTCGCCAAGTACCAGATTGCAAGGCAAGATCGAGAGGAAGCGCAAGCTGAATTCCGACGTAGTACATGTCATCGACCGATTCGATATCCCGAAGGCATGAAGGAGATGCCGCAGTTTATGTAAACACGATGGTTGCATGGAGCCTTGACCGCAGCATCCAACGAAGGGACAGAGGTCTCAATGGAGGAGTGGGAATTCTCGAGGGGATGTAGTCCAAAGGTGATGAGGGGTTTAGAATATGCCGTATCTAAATTTTATATGTGACATCTAATTTGAGTGTTTCAATGTACAGTACAAAATATATAGTGCAGCGTGGTCGCGCGGACGACATTTTCGCGTGGAGCGTATTGACAAAATGCGCTCCACAATGGACTGTGGTGTCATGGCAAGGTTTGAGCAAGAGATCCGGCGACGAGCAACGGATCCGAACACAGTTGTGGATGAGATGGAGTATTTTGGGAACTTGCAAAGTATTATTACGGTGGATTATCGTAGCTTCTCCATGATACTATTTGATGTGCAGTGGTTCAAAGTGGTACTTGGAGGAGCTGGAGCAATAGTTCGACGAGGTCCATCTGGATTTCTCGAAATAGATTCCGAAAAAAAATGGACGGATTTGCGCGACACCTTTGTGTTGCCGGCCCATTGTGAATAGGTGCATAGAGTCATTTGCTTGCTAATTGTAATACGACATGGTTTATGTTACAATGGTTTGAACTCGCTTTGTACGTGTTTGTGAATAGGTAATCTTCTATCCAAACCCCCGACAACCTTGATGGTGGTATGTTATACCTTCAACTCCCCAAAGTGCGAGAGTATATGATCAAAGCGATGTTTCGGGCATAGAAGAAGAGGAGATGCAAATAGAGGGGTCGATATTACAAGGGGTGGAGGCCGCCGCAAGCTTGGAGCCCGCATCGGCTAACAATGATGGAAATACATGAGTCCAAGAATTTTTTGAGAACAAGGCAGACTCATTCTTTTGTGGTGACATGTCTATCGACCTTCTTGTGTATGCAGAGTTGTGTCAGGAGATTAACATGGGACCATAGGATACTTCATTCTTGGAGCATCCACTTACTCAATTCGTTTTTTAGATCTCTTATAAAGGTACATAAGATATGCATTTTAAGAGGGATTTTTTAAAAATGATTTATATTACTATGCTTTGTATAATTTAAATTGATTATTCTGACACCATTTTTTATCTGTGCAGGTGACATTTTCAAGATGAGTCAAGGGATGAGCGATGAGGAGTTTCAGGACATCTTCGCACGCATGTCTCCAGACCAACTCGCGAGATTCAGAGAGATGGTAGACCAAGAGCTGTCTCGTTCTTCATCAGGGCGCTCTGCTAGATCTACTTTAGCGCGATCAGATGCTTCAGCTTCGAGTAGACGATCTCCACGCTCACGACTTGGGCCAAAGGGAGGGACTGCATCAGGATCAAGGGGATGCTGCTGTGGAGACATGGATGTGGTGTCTCCGTCTCGTCGTTCAGCTGGAGCTACATCACCTCCAGGATTTGTCACACCTGTGGAGACGTCTACTCCAATTACTTCGGCTTTTGCGCAGCCGTCAGCAGGTGGCACCCCTTTTGGTGGCACCCCTTTGGGTGGCACTCTGAGAGAGGTTACCCCCGTCGGTACACCGGATGTAGAGAGGTCTCCTGGATATGCCCAGGAGCGTGGACAGAGATGGAAGAGGACCCATCTTAGGCAGACTCCTAGGGGTTATGGATATCTGGTTGATAGTAGGTCAGGAGCCATCATCATGAATGATGAGGGGAGGAGGGTGATGGCTCGTATGAGAGAGTTGTGCCAACAAGTTTTTTGGCACAATGTCCTGGATCATTGGAAGAACATACCGGAGGGGAGCAAGGACTACATAGTAGCATCCTTGCACGATGAGTTTCCGGTGCCAGCTGCAATAGATAGATTCTCTACGGGCTGGATGATGGATTGCATGCGTGCATACATGTCACATAAACGATCCGATGCACGCAAGGCAATCAAGAGTGGGGCTGCAAAGCCCGAGTGGTTAGATGCAGACGACTGGCGTTGATTGAGGGAGGAGGCTACAGATTCGCCAGGACGTTGGAGTAAGCAGCACGAGACGGCGAGGGCACGACTCGAGGCCGGAGTAGTCCATCATCTTGGGAGTGGCTGCCACAGGACATATTTGGGAGACTTTGTAAGTTTCTCTTTTGTTTTGCTTGTTTGTTTTTTTGAAATATTCTTTGTACTGACAATCATGTTTCTAATAGTTAGCATTTTTTTTTCGTTGCAGCACTCCATTACAAATCGCGATCCGCAAGGCCTTGAGACTCGATATGCAGAGAGGCACGGTCTCAATGCATTGATCGACCGATTGTATAGACGCGGCGGCCCTGTAAGTCACTCATCTTTCTTGTCTGTAGTTACCATGAGATATTTGAATGCATTATTGTATGGTGGATTGATGTGTTGTTTCTTTTTCTGCAGAATCCGTTCGATGCTCCTTTGCGACGGGACGAGCTTTTGGGGGACGAGGATTTGTAGCTCGCCCTTGGATCCTTGGAGCTCACACACCTTTATTTTTTAGTCGCCTGATCTATGTAGACATTTTCTATGTATTAGTGATATCCTGTCATGATTGTACCAATCGCTTTTTATGCGATCATGTATTTATTTCATGTATCAATTTTATGATTTCAGTATACATTCTTTTTGTTTGCAAGCGCTTTGTATACAGTAGTGCAGAAACTATTTTGTATGGCTCTCATACAGCACACAGTGCTATATGTGGCAGGGCAGCTTGCTGCCCAGCCACAATTTTTTTTTTCCCTGTTACCGTCGCTATTTGCGTTGCAAATTTACTACTTGCGTCGCTATTGGCGTCGCTATGTGCGTGGCAAATTTATTGGTTGCGTCGCTATTGGCGTCGCATTTGGGACGCATATAGCGATGCCAATAGCGACGTTTCTATGGCGTCGTCAAATACGACACTTTTTGCGACGACGGGGGAAAATTTTGTTGTTTGTATTTTCGTCACTTTAAACGTCAGTATAAGGTCTATATCTTGTAGTGATTATCACAAAATATGGCTATAATATAATTTTTAAAAGATATTTGATTGCCAAAACTCACCTATATTACAATGTAAAGAGGAATGATAAATCAAAAACCTTTTGGTTTCCATGTATATTTTTCTCATAAAGAATGCATTTCATGTGTTATTGAACATCACCTAAGCAAGTGACTATATGTGTATACATGCTTTGTGTACATATGTTTGGCTTACCTAACATGATAAAGCAAGTGAGTATATGTGTATACATGCTTTGTGTACATATGTATGGCTTACCTAACATGTGTATACATGCTTTGTGTACATATGTATGGCTTACCTAACATGATAAGTCTAGATGATAAATGAGCTTTGATCACCAAATCTTTGAGCATGTTTTTTATTAGGTGCTGCAAAAAAAATACACTACTAGTGGTTGAGATGGCCGAGTTGGTGTTGGGGTAGCATGCTGAGTAGGTGAGGTGGTAGTTGAGCTAAGGAGGACAATTAGACCATGAGTGGAGTTACATCTTTTAGGTGGCCAAGAGCTAGCCAATGTTGATGGTCACATTGTAGGGGGTGTGTCTGAGTTAGCAAAGTGGGGATGAGAAATAAAGTTGGCCAAGTGTAGTGTCATTGAGCAAGATCATAATGCCAACCTAGCCTAGATGAAGGGTGAAGTCACCTTTAATTGGCCACATTGCTATAGGTTGGCCAACTAGAGTTGTGAGGTGGGCCAAGTGTTGCAAGTTTGATTAGGAATATTGGGTTGATCTGGACACCAATGATTTAGTTGGAGGTTGAGAAGCTAAGATAGTAGAGTATCCAATGAGCTAAGATAATTGAGCTAGCCCATGAGCTAAGTGGACAATCTATGGTCAAGTTGACCTATGGCTAAGTTGGTGAGTTGGCGATGAGAGGTAGAGCTAAGGGCCAAGGTCCAAGGGGCAAGAGGTAGTGGCCATGATAAGAGGGTAAGGGGTAGTGGCCAACCTAGACAAGTTTGAGGGTCATAAGCACATCAAGAAGGATTGTCAAGTTGTTGGTTTGTAGAGTCAAGCAACAATAACACAATTAAAAAAGGAAAAAATTAGTCTAATGTGAAATAAGTGATGCCAATCAATAGGGGGTTTCAAGATGTACTTGTGTGTGAATGGTTTTTTAGGATGAATACACTACTACTAATGGATCTTCACCTTTTCCTTCTTCCTTTGCATGAGTGATGCTGATGGAGGTAGCAACACAAGCTCCTCAATCTTCTTCTTTTCTACAACAATCCTCTCTCCTATTTATAACAGCTTCTATCCTTCAAAGGCTTCTCACCACTTTCTTTGTTCTAAAGGTAGGTTAATCTACTCTTACAAAATATTATCCACAAAAGCACACAAAAAGAAATGATACTTTTCTTTGAAACTCAGTACCCTATACATCTAGAATATGGCTTCTTGCTTTACATAAGTTGTCGACACAGAATTCAAGGAAAAATTTATTGATCTCTTCTTTACAAGTCCACTAACCAGCCAACAATCATGATTTGTTTTGTATTTTTATGAACTTCTCTTCATCTCCCTCCATCTCTCTCTCTCTCTCTCTCTCTCTCTCTCTCTCTCTCTCTCTCTCTCTCTCTCTCTCTCTCTCTCTCTCTCTCTCTCTCTCTCTCTCTCTCTCGTTTGTATTGGTATCTATGTGTCTCTTACTATCCATATCACAATGAGTCTAGTTTAATCCTAAAAAATACAACCAAGAAATTGAAGCTTTTATGCTTTTTTAATGTTATTTATTTATTTATTTTTGGGGGGGAGTTCTTTTCCTCAAACCTACCTTAGCATCATGTAGATCAAAGTAATAACAAAGCAATAGATTGATACCCTCTTTACCCACTCTTCCTATCCTATCTGTAAACCATTTGAGAGACTACGAGCTCATATTCTATCACACAACAAGGGAGTAAGGATGAGGTAAGGACCTTATTTTTGTTTGCACCTTGGCAAAAAAACCAAAATGTCATGTCTTACAAGCCTAATAGTGGTACTTTGGAAAGAGCTCCTCTTATTTCAAGATCTTTAAACTATGTTATTGTTGCTACCTCTTACATTGCTACTTACACCATTCTTTCCACTAAATATACACTCCTCTTTTGCTACCTCAAAAGCAAGAATGAAATATATGAAAAGATCAGGGGAGAGAGACCTCTGTACTCACATACATGAGATCAATATCACCTACCAAGACCTACTCTTTGATGAAATGATAATGAACCTTAATGTGTTTTGTGCATGCAATAGGTTCCTCGCCCACTATATATTGCTCATGTTGTCATAATAACTAGCAATTCTCCTATTTATTTGTATCCCCAAATTATCAAGCAGCTTTTGTATCTAATCTACCTCACATGTTACCATAATAGCACCCTTGTACTCTACCTATATACTCAATAATGTAATCATGGGTTATTTTTTACTACTCCAAGTCACAACCTTACTTCTAAAGGAAAATACATAGCCATGTATGGACTTCCTATCAATCTGCATCATCAACAAAATACACATTCAAAATCAATAAAGGGCTATTGTATAGGAATTTCTTTACTTGTTTGAGTGTTGTGATTTTAATTTATGTGAACAGACCCTATGCTTAAAGGTTAATTAAGGAAGCTAGTTTTATGTGTTCTCATGAATGTGGTAGATAATTAGATAACTAAAGAATCCCCAAAAAAGAAAGTAAGAGGGAAAAATCCTTGACAAGTTCTTCTAAGGCTGTGGATGATCTCAATTCACCAAGAGATTTTCTTCGAGGTTGTGTTAGTTAGGAAATTGCATGTTGACCAACTAGGAAATTGAGGCTTAGAACCTTGACTTCATGTCATTTTAGTGGATCAGAGCGAGACTATGTCTTCCGTGTAGAGGGGATGATGTGCTACACTCCCCCTTGTTTCACACTCTCTTTGAACCAAGTGTGACACAAGTGTGCTTTGGTTTGAACCAAGTGTGACACAAGTGTGCTTTGAACCAAGTGTGACACAAGTGTGCTTTGGTTTGAGTGTTCTTTGTAAAGCGGACACTCAAAGATCGATGATAGAAGACCGTTAGGTGATCTTAGTATATGTACAAACCCAAATTCAAGTTGATCCTTATGGGGGGAACAATTAGGACCTTCCCTTGTGAGGTGGACTCAAGTCTAGATCTAGGTGACAGACTCTATGATATTCCAAGGAGTTTTGGATGGCATCATTTAGAAATATCTCTAGATGGTCCATTGAAAATCATGACTCTAAAGGCTCTCTAGTCGACTATTTCAGACATCGTATCAGAGTGTGACAAAAAGATAAGTATGTTTGCAAAATATATGAGAATAATTGATAATATAAGTTAGTATTTTGGAGGTTTTCTCATTACTAATGTGGAATGAATCGTTGGCAAAGTGGACAAGCTTGGGAACACTTTTTGGTATTCTAATCTATGTATATGTTTGTGATGCATTCTTCTAATGACTTCAACTTGAGAATATAAGTTATATACACATCTTAGACTGACTATACTATATGATCCTTCACCAATGTACCAAGAAAGATGATAGGTTTGGGATGGGCAATTCTACAGCATTGACACCGATCATCTTCCTACATCCGCATCAACTTCAAGAGGATACACATTGCTTAACCTCTTTGCTTGTAGGGCATAGTCCCATTTCAATCCCCTAAAATGGCATGAATCGAGTTCTAACTTAGCAATGCCTAAATGTCGAATGATGGTAAAACCTGGTGAGAAGCCTCCCAATTCTCAGGGACCACCCTGCTGTAGGATGGACAAGTCAGGAGTTTTGCTGACCCATTTCCCTTGATAGCTTTAGTTTTCTAATTAGGTCCTATCACATTTATGTGCGACTTGTAAAATTAGCTTCCTTAATTTGACAACAAGTTCAACCAAGTTTCTTAACTTATCCTTAAGTTAATCTTTGTCTCCTGCCCATACAGGATAAATTTTGTATCCCTTCTTTCCAACAGAATTACCTGGTCCAAATCACATGGCACCATAATTTCCATCTATTATCTAGAATAGGATCTTCCAATGCCCTAGACGTTGGGCTCACGGCAGTCTACAACTTCGTTCCAGACTAGGCAAGGGGTGTCCAGAGCTCCACTAACTCCAAACAACCTAGAAGTGAGACACAACTTTCGTGGTTGGCCTTTTCACCACTTGACCTTCGGCCCATGAATCAAGCAGTGCTCTCTCGGTTTGAAGCACCGTGTGACCTTGGAGACGATCCACCCACGTAAAATATCATTCCTTAATTAATCCAATTAATAATCAAGCACAATCAAGACAATCAGCCTAATATCATCTTCCAGGAAAACGTTCCTTTATTCCCCACGACACTTGTCATTACTAACCCCTGCCATGCATTTACCATCAAACACAAGTAATTGGAATAATCATCCAAACCACAACTAACAATCAATTGAATTGTAAAAGAATTCAGGGTGTTGTTTGATCAATCAACAAAAACAATGGTATCCTTTTCCAAACATTGCAGGAATAGTTGCGATAACCTTTCCATCGCATATTTGCTCTCCCCCTTGGAATCATGAGCAGTTCCATGTAAAATTTACTTAACACACCCTTCTTTTGACTAAGGCATATGTTAAGGTTTCAAACACTATACAAGACATAAGTCCTAGTAGTCACTTACGTTGATCGATAACCCAGCCTTCTTCCCAACAAGTACAAAGGCATTGGTCTTTCCTTTGACTTAGGGTTTCCTAATCCTTGAGCTCTTTGCTTGCCCTATAGCTGTTGTTGCATCTATCCCAACCTCAAATAGGATTGATAAACATAGTCGCTATTAGACGTATCTCAAGGCATCGTAGTTTTAATCCTAATGATTGTTATCTGTGCTAGCTATGCACAACTTCAAGATCCCAATGAACTAATAGTTTGTGATATTAGCAAGACTTTAATGCAAGATCAATTTGTGTACCATTGATGTATGCTTCATATAATCTTTCTCATGCATGCACTGTCTATGTGCGTAACCCTTAAGTAACCTTATATGCTCTTTATGCTATGTATGATTTTTGTCACGTAGCATTGGGATGTAATGATTGTATTTGAATACAAGGGTTTGTGTGATCCTCAATGCGTCATATGCATAAATCTATGTAAGGTCATCTGCGGTAACAAAAAGAATTATCCTAAAATCCCCTATGAGTTCATTAACTATTGAGAAATAATTTTGAGTTACTTATTAAAATGAACTCATGCGCATGCTAGGGTGATATAACTTATGTCTCAATGAATAGCGGAGAGGAAAATTACCAGGATATTTGGATATGAATTATCCATACCCAATGTTATTTTTGTATTGACAGTAGAAATGCCCTGGCTGGTGGCTTCCTTGTTGGATGTGGGATTACCATTGATGCGTGTCTCCCTCCATTTTGGGGCCATACTTTTAGCTTATAAATCTCTCTCCCTCTTTCTCTTGTCAAAGAGATGGCATGCCGAGTGACTTCCTTCTATCGCGATGGGAGATGGGAGGGGAATAAGCCATGGAGACAAGGAAAAGGGTAATCATGTGTGGTCACCCTCTAAGGAGGGGAAAAGAAGGAAAACCTTCTTGGGGGGGTTCTCTCTCTTTCTCTCTGTCACTTCCTCTCTCCCTCTCTCTCCTCACTCTCACCCTCTTCTTCTTCTTCTTCTTCTTCTTCTTCTTCTTCTTCTTCTTCTTCTTCTTCTCTCTTCTCACCTCTCTTCCTTCTCTCCCTCTCTCTCTCCCTCTCTCTCTCTTTCCCTATGCAACATCCAACAATTCCGTCCTCCTTTTTGCTTATGATAGGGGGGAGGGGGGTTTATAATAGGGAGGAAAGGGTTATTATGGGGAGGGAGGGGCATGGGGAAGGGGTGATGGTGGCCCTCTCCTTACCCTCCACCTAGGCATACCAAAATAGCTGCCCTTCTTTGAATAGTAGCAGGGGACTGAGAGAGTTAGTGGGGGGGTGGTAGGCCACATGGCCTCCCCCCTCCATCATCATCATCTCCATCATCGCCTACTTTCTCCCCCTAGCCACTTGTTTGGCGACGACATGGGGGGAAAGTAACAAAAAGAATTTTCATTAATTTAATTATTAGGGAGGTAGTTCCCATGCAAAAATGGGGGCGAGGATATTACACATTTCAAGCATTGTATGGGTAAGATTGTCTTACATTGCTTAGATTTTCTTATTCTACCCTAAAAGTTGAAGCTTCTAAAAATATGGTAGAAGAAAAGGATGAGAAAATGAAGGCCATCAAATAAGATATCTAAGTTGCTAAGGATTGGCAAAAAACATATATTGATCTAGCAAGGCAAGAGCAAATCTTGATGAAAGGAGACATGGTCTTTGCCTATGTCCACCCTTAGAAGATCTCCTTATCCCCGAGGCAATTCAAGAAGCTAAGCCTAAGATACTGTAGACCATACAAGATTATCAAGTGTCTTGAAACCAATGTATACAACTCGAACACTTGAAAGTTTGCAATGTGTTTCATGTTAGCCTATTGAAAGGTTATGTAGCCAATCCTAATCATGTTCTTGATGATCAACAAGTTTTGATGCCAATATAAGATATCCTTGAGCTTCAACTTGATAAGATACTTACTTTAAAAGAGAGAACCCTAAGAACCATGACCATTAGAGAGTATCTCATCTAGTGGAAGGATTATCTTGACAAGGATGCCACTTGGATTGATGAGGAAGCATTGTTAAGCAATACCTCCAATTTCTTTCAAGGTGAGCACATTTCAATTCCTCTAAAGAAGAGGATGTAATATTCTATCAGTGCCCCCCCCCCCCCCACCATGTGTGAATGGGGGCTAGGGGGGAGGAGGGGGATTATTAACCTAAATTTTAAACACTTTAATTTTTTTAAAAAGAAAAAAAAGCCTACTGCCACCATACAAATTTGCAAAACAATGTGGGAGTGTATAAGGTAGAAGTTCTAGCATAGGGGTATGAGATAGAAAGATTTAAAGAGAGAGACAAGAAACATGACGAAAGAAAGAGTAGTAAGCGTTTAGATGAAGTGCAAGACAATGATAGAGGTGAAATATGATGATTTTATTCCATATACGTCAACCTAGCACTACAATTCAATACATCCATATAAGATGCCTAGATCATAATATGCATGCAAACACTATTGGGATGATTTCCCAACACACAATTTGAGACTATAGCTCAAAAAACCTCTAAGATGCAACAATATGTCTACACATAGACCAAAATGTGCCCCATAAATCCATACGTATAGCCAAATCTCTATAGTTGATGATGGGTATTAATCCCCGAAAAAGTGATACCAAGCATCAAAATCCATCAAGAAACACTATATTAGGGAATTTGGGAATTTCCATACACTTTGGAAACCTCTTATACTTTATTATTTGACCACATGGTCAAATCTTGTTTCCTTACTTATAAGTGGACTCTACCCTAAATACTATATAAGCTACCTTCCCAAATCCCACGTTCAAATATGGATCAAGATTTAGCCACATGGTCAAGTATTTATCACTTATTTGAAATTGGAAATTGGGAAATTTTCAATTTCTCTAATATGGTGTTAAGACTAGTGTTTATCCATTATAGGGCTTCAAAAACCACTTCAACTCTGTATGAAGGTTTTATTATAGTAAGAAGAAAACACTGCTTGATGCCCATAAATCCAAGAAAAAATTAGTCTTTGATATCTAGACAATGTCTATCAATGGTAGAGAGTAAGAATCTTCAACTCTGTATGAAAGTTTAATTATAGCAAGAAGAAAACACTACTTGATGCCCATAAATTCAAGAAAAGCTCAGTCTTTGATATCTAAAAAATGTCTATCAATGGTAGAGAGTAAGAATCAAGCATTTAAACACTTGGGAATCCCTATTTGAGCATGCTCTATTCATGAAAAACTTGTTGCCCTATTTTTTCTTATAGTGTACAATTCAAAACCACCATATATACCTCTCATCCTCTCCAATGCATGAACCACAATGCCACTTACTATTCATGGATGCAAGAGTACCTTTCTCCTTCTTGTTTTGCTCCAGTTACATGCCCCAATCTTCAACAAACTATCCACGATTTGCAACAAGTTGATTCAACCCCAGATGGTACCAAAAAATGCATTGGACTGCCCTCTCTTGCACCCTTGGGGAAGTTACTATATGTATATCCTCTACATCACATGCATTCAAGGTCTATTTATAAATATCCTTATGTGCGTGAATTTTTCATGAATAAAACATAACCCTTTTCTATTCACTTTGTAAATAACCCCCTTATATTACACTCCTCGGTATGTAAAAAATGTATAAAATGGTATTTTAAAAATGTCTTATTTTGAACCCACGTGATGTACGCATATATTCATAAGTAACTTACCTGAGCTTGCACCGCACACTTCTTTTTTCCTCATACTCTTTCCTTAGTCACTTAAGTTTGCAACTCTTTATTCAAAGTTCCACACCAAGATAATTTCTCGGACTTCATCTTGCTAAGTACAAGAGAGATGCAAGAAATTTCTAGCAAAGGAGTTTAGGCAATAATATTTCCAATCAACCTACAAAATATGATCAAGTTTTCAACCAATCAAGAGACTCTTTTCAATTAGAAAATAGGGGTTATAACTGTCAAAATACTTATAACAGCAAAGTGCCAACTTTTCCCACTATCTATGTCTCTAAACACATTAGAAATTATACACAAAAATAAGGGCAATTTTAGAAATGTGGCTAAGACAAGAGGCAAATTTTCAAGAGCTAAAAATTCTCCTAAACTATTTCAAAACAATTCTAATAGCAACTTCCTTCCTCACGATGACAAGCTTAGAGAAATGCATGCCAAAGGATTATGCTTCAAATGTGGATCATAAGTTGAAGTGCAAAGCTAAGAATTAAAAAATCAATATGGTGATCACTCAAGATATGGAAGTTGAAGAAGAAGAAGATCAAGAGGAAAATTTACTACGTGTTGATGCTTACCAAATGGTCAAAGAGATTCATGAAGAAGAGGATGCCACTAACAAAGGATTCTATGATCCCATGGATGGATTTTCATTTGATCCAAGTGGCACTCATGATCTCATGCTTCCTTCTGTACCATTTCACATGATGCATAGACTGGTTGCAAATGGAAAAGTACACTTGGACTCAAAGGTATTATTAATGGTAACGTTGCACATATTTTAGTGGATACAAGCAATACTCATAGCTTTGTCAATACCAAATCTTTGAACAGGCTGAAGTTGCTATCCATTAATATGGATTCCTCCTTATGGATACAAGTTGCCAATGGTGCATAAGAGTCTAGTAAAGAAGCGTGTCCATGTACTTCAATTGAATTATTTCCCTCTTGCACAATACAAGTGGACTTGATCACTTTGGATATGGGGCCTATTGACATTGTTATTGGATGTAATTCGTTGAAGACACTTGGTAAATTCACATTAGACTTGGAGCAAATGCAAATGGAATTTAATTGGTAAGGATAGCATATAGAATTGAAAGGCATAGACCATAAATAAACTCATCTCCATAAAGAAATTGCAAAAACAAATCCATGCTAAATCATGTATCTCTACTCTTTTGCTTGCGAAATAGATAAAGAGAAATCATCAAATTAGTCATCTTCTTCTACAAAGAAAATGGATCCAAGATTGGAAGAACTATTGGAGGAATACAAGGATTTATTTTAGCCACCATCATCTTTACCTCCAAAGTGAAAGGTTGACCATCCTATTGATTTATTGCCCAACACAAAGCCCATCAACAAACCTCCCTACTATCACTTGTCCAAGTTTGAGAGGGAAGAAGTGGAGCAACAAGTTAAAGAATTATTGCAAATGGGTTTAATTCAACAAAGTCAATCACTGTTTGCCTCTCTCGTACTCTTAGTCAAGAAGAAGGATGGATCATTTCATATGTGTATTGATTATCGTGATTTGAACAAGTCAACAATCAAGAATAGGTATCCTATTCTCTCAATTGATGATCTTTTGGATGAGTTTAAAGATGCAAAGTTCTTCATCAAAATAGATCTTTGATCGGGTTATCATCAAATTTGAATGAAGAAAGGAGATGAGTTCGAAATAGCTTTTAGAACTGAAAGAGGGTTATACAACTTCTTAGTTATGCCATTTGGACTTGCCAATGCACTTGCTACTTTTCAAGCCCTCGTGAATAAAATATTGCAACCCTTCTTATTCAAAACAATCCTTGTTTTCTTTGATGATACCCTTATCTATAGAAAATCCAAGGATGAGCATTTAAAGCATATACGAGAGGACACATTACAAAGACACACACTCTTTGCCAAGATGACAAAGTGTTCTTTCATAGAAGATGAAATGAATACTTAGGTCATGTTGTGGGAGAGCAAAGCATTAGATTGGATCTCAACAAGGTGAAATGTGTTAAAGAATGGCCTACTCCTATGAATGCAACCTCTTTGAGAGGATTCCTTGGGTCATCATCCTTCTATAGGAGGTTCATCAAGAATTATGTTCATGTGGTGGATCTATTGACGTATAGGCTAAAAAAGGAGACTTTCTTTTGGGACTCCATTGTCGATCAAAGTTTCAATGAGCTGAAATCTCTCTTAATTTCAGCACCTATCCTTGTATGTGCGGATGCTAGTGGAAGAGGAACTGGGGCTGTTTTATGTCAAGACCATGGAGTCATAGCTTATGAAAGCCAAAAAATTGATGACAATAAGTGTCAATTACATGTTTATGAGCAAGCAATGTTAGCAATATTGCATGCTATTAAAAAGTGGCATCACTATATCTATGGCACCCATTTCAAGGTCAAAAGTGATCATTGTGTGGTGAAATACTTATTTTCACAACCAAATTTGTCTCCTAAGCAACGAATATGGCTAGCTACTCTTCAAGGATATGACTTTGAGATATCTTATATGGTTGGAAAAGACAATGTGGTGGCAGATGCCTTATCAAGAATGTGGGCATGTTCTATCTCTACCATTTCAACTGTGCATAAGGATTGGATCCATGAAATTCAAGAAGAGTATTTGCTTGATGAGCAAGCATCCAAAATGGTGAAGGAATGTCAGCAAGGCAAAGGAGAAAAGCACCCAAATTATAAATGGCATAATGGTCTTTTATGGTATCAAGGATGGGTTTTCTTAACTCCTCAATCATCTTTCAAAGACCACATTTTGCAAGAGATACACTCTTCACCTTTAGTGGGACATCATGGTTTGTTCAAAATATTTGATAATATCCATAAGAGATTTTATTGGAAAGGGATTTGGAGAGATGTTAAAGACTATGTTACAAGTTGTCTTCCGTGTCAACAAAATAAGGATTCCACACTTCTACGTGGTGGTTTGCTTCAGCCACTACCTATTCCTCATAGGAAGTGGACTGATATTAATATGGATTTCACAAGGGGATTACCTAAATCATCCCATTTCATTCCAAAAAAGACTCAATTTATAGCAAAGTGGCAAATTAATTTATGAAATGTATCCTTTAAGTGAGGGGACCTATAATTGGTTGGCATTGGTTATGGCACTAGCTAGACCTCATGCACACAACAGACAACCCCACCACACGGCCTCGCGGCCAGGAGTGTCTGAGCCTCACTCTACACTAATCCATTCTGCATTTGTATTAGGTCATAGTCCAACGTTCACCATCTCTTCTCCCAGAGATCCCATAACATAAAGGCATAGTGCCTTGTAGCACAAACATAAGGAAGCACCTCTTGCCTAATTGTCGCGACTCCACTGCCACTCTCCTACACCTTAGGGATTGGCCCCAAGATGCATCGCTTCAACATAAAGTACACACGATACAAGCTCCACTCTTTCATCTTGAATGTATTCCGGGAGATACCATGTGTCCTTACTAAATAATTCCCAAAAACCCGATCAACTAGCCTACGGATTAGGTCGTCCCTTACACTCTTAAGCGTAGGTCATCATAATGAAAAACAGGTGCTATGCATCTAGTTCTACATATTTTGATACAATGATTTGTATGCGAATGCAAAAGTGGATGATCCTAATGTGCTCAAATATGATTTGCAATAAAAAATGCATCGTGCATAACTAGGATTTCCAATGCTCATTCACTAACTCATTACGGCAATGTAAGGATAACACTGAGACAATGCTCACGCTACTATTCTCTTAATTAAAACACTATGAACCCTATATTATGCTATGAATTAGCAAAATTAGCAGTAATTTACACCCAAATCGCATCAATCAAATACCCCACCCCCTATATTTAGGTATTGCTTCCATTGCATAGGTGTAGGGGTTCATTTTCTCATGCTTTGATGTAGGAAAAGCGATAAATCACGAACTTTGACAAAGAGATAGAGAAAGCTGAGGCTAAACCTCATGCTCTGCCACTACCATACATTCACAAACACTCATTATATTTTTTCTTATTTTTATGAAGCGTATTTCTATTTTTCCCCTATTTTTCCTTATTTTTATGCATTTATTTGATAATAATCACTTTTATTTTCCAATTTTTTCATATACCAATCATTTCAACACACTAAATTTCAATTTATTTTTCATTTTTCCCCATAGGAACACATTTCACCCACCCGAAACAACAAAACCATCATTTTACCCTTAAAAATGCAAATCATTATGGAATCATAATTTTTTAATTTACAACAATTAAACATAATGCAAACATCACTCACATAAATTTTCATTACATAAGAATATCATTTCCATCATAAAATATTAAAAAAACTTTATTTTCTTAATAAAAATTAGTCATACCGTGTTTTTATGAAACTTGAGATCCATTAAATGACTGCGTGACTAGCTGACGGAGCCTCCATTGCTCTCAATTCCATGTTGCACATCAATCTTCAACATCTCCATTAATCTCCATCATTATTTGCTTCAATATCATTTTTTATTCCTTCTTCAAGATTATGCCCAAGGAACATCCCATAGAGGGGAGAGAGAGGGAGGAGAGAGAAAGGCTATATCTGGTTCTCTTCATCCAGTAGCCATTGGAAGTGCGAGAGGCAGTGATGGAGAGCGTGGGAAGACACAAGATCATGTATGTAATGGGGGGGAGGGGTGTTCTTCAGCCCCCATAGCCCCTTCTCCCTCAAAAATCAGTGCAGTAGAGTGTCGCCTTCATCTTCTTCACACCAAAAAATTGCCCCCCCCCCCCCCCCAGGAAAAATTGGGGGGTGGCTCCCAAAAGTCACACCCCCCCTTATCCGTTAAGTCCTTTTTCACTTGATTTTGTTTTAACCTTGGCCTCTCGGCACTCCCGTCTCGCATCCGTTGTCCGTTTCGCAAGCTAAAAATTTATGCACTCATCTTGAAGTCTTCCATTGTGAGCATCTCCTAGAGTCTCATCTAACATGCCGAGAAATTATGAAAATTTCCCAACTGTCACTCGATGGGTCTTTAAAGCACTTTTGGAGCCCGTTGGTTGCTTAAAATTTCCCAACTGTCACTCGGTGGATCTTTAAAGCACTTTTGGAGCCCGTTGGTTGCTTAAAATTTCCCAACTGTCACTCAGTGGGTCTTTAAAGCACTTTTGTCGCTTAAAATCGTACTGATTGCAGCTGCCACCTTCGACGAAGTCTATTTTTATCTTGAAATTCGATTTTTTTGGCTATTTTTAAGCACTTCATGGAGTCAAAAATCACCTCTCATTGGCAACCACTAGATAGGGCAACTCAGCTCCCATCAAATCCCACAAACAGATCTACGCATAAACACAACCACAAAGAGAATCAAGCTGATACAAAATAGATACACAACAAAACACATTACAGTTCTCACCCTACCCCCTGATAAGACCAAGGCATGAAATCCACGAGGAGTAGGCCTAGTATACTCTGATAGAAAGTCGAAAGCTAGTCACTAACCGACTGCTCCAACATGACCAAGCTAAAAATAACTATCAAAGAGGTCATCCTAAGTGGTGGTTCGAATTACCTACCTAACTAAGGACAACTCAACCAGGAGCTCTTACAAGGCGAGGACTCCTATAGCCTGATCAATAAATGGTGTCTTTTAGCACATTTTCCTTTTAGCCTTTGATTTTCCATACTCGAGATTATAAAAATGAGGGAGCTCAGCACAGTGACCCGAGGAGAACAAGGCATCGATCTTAGGTCCTGTCTCGGTATCCAAGAACCTACCAAGCCCTCATGAGGCGACACTTAATCCTTTTCTAACACTCACTTTTATTTTTTCTCAAACCTTATTTTATTTGCTTTTCTTTTCAGCTAGTTGCCACCCCTAGGAAGACAAGGCATCGGCCCCGCAGGTCTGGCCCTAAGTCTTGTCTCTCGTCCCCCCTAGGAACCTACCAAGCCTTTGCAAGGTGAGAAACAACTGCTCAAAGATTTTTCTTCATTTTCTATTTTTATAGGGGTTAGAACCCCTTTTTACACACCTCTATATATTCATGTATTTTTTTTTGAATATTTAGGGTTTTTTCCTTTTGGTTATTTTAAGTAGGCTTCTTTAACTAACAAAACCTCCTGGAACAGCCGCCTAGTAGGTCAGCAGAACAGGGTTACTAGAACTCCCATCTAAAATAGGTCTTTTAGTGCCTGACAATGCCGATACAGGAGGCAATGACTACTCAAACCTCCCACAGACATAACTAACCTAAACCTGGGACTTCATGCCTTGATTGATGGTCCCTAACCAACAAAAAGAAAGCACCCTTACAGACACATGTATCATTAATTGCTTAAGGGAAAAAGACTCGGAAAGGGGAAAAAACCACCTGGAATGGCCACCACAAGAAGCTCCTCCATAGCAAAGGCTCCCTCTAGTGACTTCATCATCCTGTATGATGCAATCACTAAAACAAAAAACTATTAAACGTACATACACCAAACATATATATGGCCCTCTTGGCCTAAAGAAATAGCACATTGTACTACAAATTAATTGGCCCTCTTCGCCTAAAGAAATCAAATATGACACTACAAATTTGACTGGCCCTTTTGGCAAAAAAAAACAGACATTAAAACTCTTAAAGTAATTGGCCCTCTTGGCCTAATGAGATCAAATAGAATAGCATTGAGACATCTCTCCTTGGAATAAGGCAGATATATGAAAATAGGCTCCATTCCAAGGGGAAAAAATAGGGCTCTCAACCCTAAACTAAATGCATCAAGTTGTGACCCATCCCTCGTGCATATATAGCAAGAGACGTATGTGTAACATGTCATTGAACTAACCTATGGGTCCAAGATAATAGTGGTAGATGGGTCTTGGCCACTCTGTGCATTACCCACATCAACCATCTCCTGCTTTATAGCGGATGGTCTGATAAAATTCCCCACAAATGACCAGGTCCTATCTCATTATCAATATCAATATCTGGACTAGGACCACAGTTGAAGAAGAGATTCTCTTCATAAGAAAAATTCGCTAGGGAGTCCGCAAATTGATTCCAAGAACGTGGAATCAACTGAAGAGATACTCTCTCAAATACATCAAGTAGGGTCATAGCAGTTTGATGATACATCCGAAGGATAGGATTCCGGACTGTGTATGTCCCATTTACTTAATTTAAAATCAGATGGGGAATCCCCTTTTACTAACAACCATCGAATACCACCTTTCTTGGCAATATTCATTCCCATAATCAAGGCTTTATACTCTGCCATGTTGTTAGTGCCGAGATAAATAGCTAATTTCATTGTAACTCTACGTCGGGAATCTTGAATAACTACTCCAACACTCCCTTTTGTATTAGGTCCCCTGGATGCTCCATCAAAGTATAAAATGTACGTCCACAATGGGTTTACATAGCCATCCATCAAGAACTCCCATATTTGTAATGATGATAATCAAAATTCAACATTTTTAGAGGATGAACTGATGGCTCCATCCCACCTTCTTCATTAAACTCAACAGGGATGCTTGTCAAAATTTGTAAATAGTGATGGCAGAAAACTTTGATCTCCCACACAAAGGTACCGTCTTCGTGCTCAATCACTTTTATCCTTTGCTCCACCAGATACGCTTCCCTTGATGATACATTTGCTCTAGATATGGATGCTCCAAATAAGGGATTAACTGCCCCATCAACCAATTTAAGCTCTCCTGCAGGTCTTAAATCAACCCCGGCATGGGTGTGCAATGCATTTAGTGCATTAGCATATTCAAAAATAATAAGGTTTAATCTTATTAAGATTAACCTTATTTTTAAATTCCATTTCTTGTAGATCAACTAATAAAGCTGTGGACTTATTTTCACCTATCCTAACTATCTTGTAAGGGCCATCCCATCTAGGTTTCAACTTCCCTGGAAATAGCTCCCTATGCACATCGTAATACAGAACTAACTTCCCTTTTTAAAAGGTAGACTTCTTTGCTTTTAGATCATGCAACCGCTTCATTTGACATTTAGCTACCTCTTGGTGTAACAAACTCTGTAATTTAAGCTCATCCAAGTGGGCTATAGCCATAAAATGCTCAAATAGGGCATCTTCATCACCCAAAGAATGATTGATTGCGAATCTTATGGTTGACAACTCAATTTCTAAGGGCAGGACACACTCCTCCCCATAAACTAATTTGAATGGGGTGTGGCCAATGGCTCACTTAAATGTCATGTTATATGCCCAAACAACCACATATAATTTTATATCCCAGTCCTGTTTCTTTTCAGAGACTATTTTGGATAGGATACCCACAAGCTTCTTATTAGTACTTTCAACTTGTCCATTTTTTTGCGGATTACAGGGAGTCATATTGTTATGCTTAATTTTCCAAGTTTCAATTAGACTTTTAATCACCTTATTCCAAAAGTGAGTTCCACGGTCCGATACTATTTTCTTTGGCGGACTGAAATGGCAAATGATTTGCTCTAGTAGGAAACTGGCAGTCTCCTTTGCATTGTCATGCTTTGTCGCCCGTGATTCTGACCACTTTGTAAAGTAATCAGTGGCTACTATAATGTATCTCTTTTGAGTAGTAGAGGATAGGGTAATAGGACCCACAAAGTTGATGTCCCACTTCTCAAATGGAAGGAGAGCCATAATAGGCATAAGTTGTTGCTTCCTATTCTCTTGACTGTCATGTCTTTGACATGTATCGCATCTCTTAACATACTCAAATGAATCCTAGAAAATGGATGGCCACCAATAACTAGCTCTTAAATCCTTTTGTGCCCAGCAAAGTGCCCTCCACAAGTGGAGTCATGGCACTCCTCCAAGATAAATGGAACCTCGTCACGCATCACACATCGGCAATAGATATCGTAAACACCCTGTCGATATAATGTTCCTGCAATGATCAAGAAAAATTTCAAGGCTTGTTGTTTAATTTTCCCCTTCTCAAATTTGGATAGAGTAGCTCCAATCTCTCCCATAGATAAATAGTGTGTTATAGCAGCATAACAAGAGGGAATAGACGCCGTATCAATCTTAAACAATGTTTCCATGTCACTTCCTTCAATCAAGGCCTCTTTTGGCTCTCTGAAATCCACAAGACATTCTACAATGCCCTGTAGCTTCAGTGGCTTGCTCTTGATCTCGTAATCAAACTCCTACCACTTTGCTAAATGATCCGGTGGCGGCTGTAACTTGTTCAGCAACAATTGAAGCCATTTCGCATTCGTATAAAAAAACCACCTTCTCATAAAGAGTGTAATGCTTGAACTTTTTGGTCACAAATACCATCGCAAGGCACAACTTCTCCATATAGGTATAGTTAATTTCTGATATGCCCAACTTTTGACTAGCAAAGGCTATCGAATGGTATCACTTTTCCTCCCAATTTTGGGATAAGCAGCAACATGGTGGCTACTAAAAATATATAGAACATTTCGCCCTTTTTAGGTGCTTTTAAAACAGGTGCTTTGGCAAGCTCCTACTTCACATCATCAAAAGATACTTTGCAAGTATCACTCCATGCAAACTGACAGTTAAAGGACAATAAGTTCGTCAATGGCAATGTTATTTCTGCTAGGGCATTGATAATCCTCCGATAATACCTTAGCGATAATAGAAAGCTATGTATTTCCTTTGGAGTAAGTGGCGGACCCATGGCGACTATGACTTTGATATTTTCAAGGTCATTTGTGATCCCCACTAAACTGACCACATGGCCTAACAGTAGCCCATAAGGCACTCCAAAGACGCATTTCCATGGGTTGAGAGCTATGCAATTTTTTTTGCAACACTCAAAACACTTCCACAAAATAATCAATTGCCTTTCTCTTGTGGTGGCTGCCCCCAGATCATTATTGAATACTTTCAACTCCTCTAGGAGATGTCACCAAAGGTCTTGTCGGCTGTTCTTTGCCATGAACTAGGTGCATTACATAAACCAAATGCCATCACATGGTACGCAAAGGTACCGAATATAGTAATGAATGTTGTTTTCAGCTTGTCTTGCTCAGCAATTGCCATGAACACCACATTGGGGAATATGGGAATTTTTCATAAGTTTGGGACATGTGGTAAAATCTTTGGATTTGCCATAACTTAAACAATATAACTCCAAATTGAGGGCTCTATAGCTCAATATATTCCATTTTTCAAGTGCTTTCCAATGATAGATCACATCATATAGTTTTGAGAAACCTATGGGTATGTTATCTGGGTGTCACTTTTTTAGTATTCAAAAAATGGGAATTGGAAGATTCCCAAACTCACTAATATTGTGTTCATTTGGTTATACCTCGCAAAGCAATCCATGAACGAATATATTTTTCCACCCACTAATTGATCCAAAATTTGGTCAATAAAGGGCAATGGGTAATAGTCTTTAACAATCTACTTGTTCAACCCTCTAAAGTCTACACAAAGTCGGATTTGATTATTATTTTTCTTTCTAATCACAACTGGTGAACACCATTCAGTATGTTGAACAAGGAAGATCAAATCCACTTTTTGCAACTTCTGTAGCTCCTCAAACAACCCATCCCTTAATTCAAAAGGCATGAGCCTTACTTTTTGACATATAGGACACGTACCTTCCTTTACAAGAATAGTATGCATAGCTAGACTGGGGGGAATTCCCCTAAGTTCACCAAGAAAAGATGTCATGGAACTCCTGAATGAGGGACACATAGTCCTCTCTCTCTTCCGAATTGAATTGACTGCAAATCATTAGGCGTACCAAGGTCCAACTCAATAACATCTATGTCTTGTATTCAATCTTGAGGCTCTATCAGCTCATTCAATGTTATCTAATAAATGTCCTCTATAGTGGACCCCTATTTAGATCCATCGCTTGATGACATCTCACTACCAGATGGATCATCTATTGTTTCTAGTTCAGTAGAGGATGAAGGAGCTCTCTCACTTTGAGGAGACTCAGGGTAAGCATCCACTATTATACGATTAGCACCTCTACCTAGAATCACTCGACCAGCGGGTATATCGACTTGGCAGTCCGTCCGCTGTAAAATCCATGGCTTGCCTAGCAAAACTCGATAGCTAGGACGTCATACAAACCTTATCACCCTAAAGTCTAGATAGCATTCTACACTCGCAACGGTAACATGGACTTTAGTGATGCAACCTTCTAGTTGTCTTAGAAAGCCATCCGCCATCCTAAGAAGTGTGGAGCCATCTTTTTTAATTTCGAGACCTAGCCTCTCCATTAATTCTGAACTCATGATATTGATGGAGGATCTAGTCCACGATGGCATGCTCTACTAATATTCCATCCATGTATGCTGGAACCCTAGGAAATGCTTTTCAGCATGATCGAACAAATCTTCTCCCACTTGTGCTATGCCCAAAGGTTCTACAATATACCCATTACACAAGATTTTCTTGAATTCCTTGCGTACTAATATTCCATCCATGTATGCTGGAACCCTAAGAAATGCTTTTCACCATGATCGAACAAATCTTCTCCCACTTGTGCTATGCTCAAAGGTTCTACAATATACCCAATACACAAGATTTTCTTGAAAGAGCTTTTTTTCATGCCCACATTTGTTAGGAAATCGTACATTAACCAACTAGAAAATCTAGTAGAACCTTGACTCATGTCATTTTAGGGACTAGAGTGAGAGCACCCCTCATTTCTCACACTCTTTGAAACAAGTGCGACAAGGGTCTTCTTCAATTGGAGTGTTTTTGTGTAAATAAAATGCTTAAGGATTAAGGCTAGAAGACTATTAGGTGACCTTAGCCTATATAGGGGTTTAGATTTAGGTTAATCCTTGTGGAAGCAATCATGGCTTTCTCTTGGAAGGTGGATTCAAGAGACTTTATTAAGCAAAAAACTTAGTGATATTCCAAGGAGTTTTGGATGACAGCATTTAGAAATATCTCTAGATGGACCACTAAAAATCATGACACTAAAGGCTCTTTAGTCAAGTATGTCATAGAAAGCTTCTCATGAGTTAATCATTAGATTATAAGCATGATCTCTAAAATCCTTAGAGGAGAAATAAGATGGTCTTTTTTCCAATTGTAGAGAGTTACGGTAGACAATTCTTTGAAGGAGCATTGCCTTGTATGAATGTATATGTGAAAGTATTTTGATCCTTATAGGAATATTGACTAGATCTAAAGCTAGGCAATGGTAAGAATTGGCTCCTTACAAGAATATTGACTAGATTCAAAGAAAGGCAATGGCAAGAATTATAGGACCAATTGTACAAGGAAGTTGGATATGCCTCTTCAAATGACAATAGTTCAAGATATTGATGAACACTAGAGTGTTAATCCAAAGGAGACAAAATTACAGAATGTCAAGAACAAGGATAGTAACATATTACCCATTTAGAACCATTTTTTTGTTTATGAGTACCCTACTTCTTGAATTATAGAGAAGGTTGCAAAGTTTGATTCTTGGTATAGCAACATTGGCGATCCTAAGAAGGATGAGGAAGTGCCAAGAAAGAAGGCAAGAGCTAAGAAAGAAGTACCAAAACCAATCCAAAGACCAAAAGAGAGGATGGTTTGGCGAGAAAAGAGAGCTTTGGCTACCTATCATGATTTTGATTTAGCAAGTTCTCTTTGCGAAGTCAAACCAGACGTAAACCTTCTATAATTGAACAAATTATCTCTAGGAGTACACAAGGAATTCAAGAAGATCTTGCTTATCGGGTTTATTGTAGAACCTTTGGACGTAGCACGAGTAGGGGAAGATTGGTTTGATCATGTTGAAAAGAATTGCCCTAGGGTTCCAGCTTATGTGGATGGAATATTGGTGGAACATGCTATTGTAGACATTGGGTCCTCCTCAACTTTCATACCGACTATTCCCTGCTCCTTTTCCCAAAGCCCTTATGGTTCTGCATATAGATATCCTCATGCAAGTCCCCATTTAAGAAAATTATCTAAACATTGATTTGATACAAGTATAGATCCATGCACACAACCAAGGCCAATACTAAGTAAACTATCATCATCTTGACCATTAGGGAGAATACCTCATCAAATTCAAATCCCTTTTCTTTTTTAAAGCTTGTAGCAACCATATGTGCCTTGTATGCTAGTTTAGGGAGGGTTCTCTTAAGCTTAAACATTCACTTGCATGGTAATGCACGTTTACCATCTAGCAAGGAAACCTACTTCCATGCATGATTTTTTTTGCAATGGGTAAGACTCAGATTGCATGGTCCTCTCCAAAGAGTGTCTATCACCTCTAGAATAGCCTCCTAATAACTAAGGGGCTCACTAGAATCTTTCACCATCATATAATGCATAGAGGGATCAGAATGGTTAGGAGGATATGAGGCTCTAGCAAGCTTGTCAAAACTAGATATGGGGCATGCAAAATTTTCTTCTCCATTATAACAATATGATTGTGCACAATAGGTGGATCATTATTCACTATATCATCATCAATAGTCATTATAGGCTATCTAACTAGACTTGGCTATACCATAATAGAAGGTACCTCCTAAAAGATCATCCTATATACATCAACTACTTGTTGTAGTCTCATATGCATATTGTCTTCACGGAAGATAACATCATGGCTACAAGTGAGCTTCCAAGTTTGCAGATCCTAAAGACTTTACCCCATCTCACTTGCATCGCCATATCCAAGAAAGATACATTTTATAGATTTTGGATCTAGCTTATTGCATTTGTCTTTGGGAATTTGTAAAAAAGACCCACATCTAAAGACTCACAAGTGTGCATATGAGGGAGATTTCTAATAACATATCTCCTCAGAAACTCTACCACCAAGAGAAATGCATGGGGATTTATTCATCAAATGAACTATAGTAGTAACTACTTCAATCCAAAAGTACTATGATAGCGTATCTAAGTAAGCATACTACGAACTCTTTCCTAATGAATAGTCCTATATATGTGCTTTGCAACACCATTCTGGGTGGGATATATAGGGAGGTCAACTGATGCTTAAAACCTCTCTCATCATAGAACTACTTAGAGGCCTTAGAGACATCTTCACCCTCATTGTAAAATTTTAAGTATTTTAGCTTATGCCCAGACTGGTTCTCAACCATCACAAGAAATCACTAAAAACTGGACAACACATGTGATTTTTTCTTAATAAGGACTGATAGGGCATGGGACCAAAAATATTTGAATGCATAAGAATCAATGGCTCACTCAGTGTGTGTATAGAACTAGACTTTTTATGCAAGTTATGAGTCTGCTAACTATATAAACAATGATCATAAGAGTCAAGACATGAGTAGTCAAGAGGTATTAAATACTACAAATGAGTGAGCACTTTTATTCCTTTAAGGGACATATTCCCAAGATGGTGATACCAAAGAGATACATGTGGAAGATCAATCATATGGCCAAAATATGATCAACAAATATAGATATAAGTAAGCGATACATGTTGCCAACCTAGGAACCTCTAGCAAAAATGAGATTAGCATGTGTAATATTCCATAAAAAATAACCAAAAGAGACATAAAATCTATCATCATCCAATTGTCTAGCTAAAATAAGGCTTTTAATTGAAGTTGGAACATGTCGTACACATCATGAAGTACAAATGGAGCACTAATATCAAATATCAAACTACAGTCTCACATAACGTATGCCAATAGCTTTTAATTGAAGCTGAAACATGACGTTAACTGCTCAAAAGCATGTGAGATATACTCATCCCCATTATCTGTCCTTCGGCATTTTAGCCTATACCTAGACTGGTTCTCAACCAATGCAAGCCATCTCTGAAACACAGCCAAGACATCGGATTTCAGCTTAATGGGATAAGCCCAAACTTTCCGTGAAAAATCATCTATGAATGTAACAAAATACTTTGCACCACCCATAGACTAACAAGGCATGGGCCCACAGACATCCAAATGTACCAATGCCAAGGGCTCACTCATGCGTGGCCTACCAAACTTCTTATGCGTAGACCTAGTCTGCCTGCCATAAAGACAATGCTCACATGAATCAAAACATGCATAATCAAGGGGTGGTAAGTACTGCAAACAAGAAAGCATTTTCATTCCCTTCAAAGACATATGGCCCAAACGGGCATGCCAAAGAGATACATGTGGGATAGAACCCATAGACAAAACATGATCAAGGGAATAAGCTGATACAATCAAGGGGTAGAGATTGCCAGCCTTGGCACCTCTCGCAATCACAAGTCTGCCATGAGTGATCTTCCATGCAGAGTTTCCAAAAGATACATGATAACCTGCATCATCAAGCTGTCCAACTGACATGAGACTGCGTGTCAAAGCAGGTACATGATGTACATCCTGCATAACAAAACTGCTGTCAGAAGGAAACTGCAGCCTAACATCATCAATGCCCACAATATCAAGAGAGCTGTCATCACCCAAGCGCACAGTACCCGAAACAGTACGGTATGAATGAAACCACTCTCGGCAAGGTGTCACATGAAAGGATGCACCTGAGTCCAAGAGCCAACAATGTGTATACATAGAGTGTATCTCTGTCATCTGCAAAGTACTAGAAGAAGTTGCAAGGATATAATCATCATCATCAATATCCTCAGGTTGCATAACATTGATCTCTTCAATTTTAACACTAGACTTTGCAGGTACTATGCTGCGATCAGAAGACTTATCCTGCACTTTGTCTTTCCCCTTATCTTTGCACCTTTCATTGCACAATTCATGGCATTATGGCCTAATATGGCCCTTTTTCCCACAATGGTGACAAGTAACATCTGCATTCTTGCCACGAGATTTGCTACTGACTTCCCACGAGACTTGGACCAAGATTTCTAAGAATCCCGTCCACGGCCACTACCACTACCATGCTTTCCATATCCATCATTCGTGCCTCTAACTGTCATAGCATGAGACACATGAGAGGCATCCAAATTCTTACGGTTAACCTCTTCTTGTAGAAGAGCACCCTCAACATCAGATAATTTCAAGGTAGCAGTAGAGGCACATAATGCAGTGCAGAATACATCCCATGACTCATTAAGAGTACCAAGCAAGAAAAAAGGAGTGACATCCTTTGCAAAAGTGATGTTCTGCAAAGTCAAGTTCTTGAGTATAGTATGGAACTGGCTCAAGTGAGCAAACATAGTCACATTCTCCTTCATGCGCAGATCCATAAGCTGCTTCAGCCAATACATTTGACTCGCTGGACTTTTCTTATCATAGAGATTATTGATTTTATCCCACAACTGCCATGCACTCTGTTCTTCCTCAAATACATTGTAGTGAACCTGTTCTGTGAGAGACAATACAATGGTGGATTTGCATAACTCATCAAGCTCAAGCCATTCCTCATCTGGCATAGTTGCAGGCGGATGCCCGCTTAACCTCAAAGGTTTGATCTGCAATTTCTGCACCAACACCTGTCAAATCTAGCTCTTCCAATAAGAGTAATTCGTACCATCAAGCTTAATGATGTTGAAAATAGCATGATCAGTGGATGAACTTGCCATAATGCAGGCTGGAAGACTGTAGACAGTTCAAAATTGCTTGCTATTTATTGCAAAAAATGACCAAAAAAATCACCAAAATCGAGGAAAAATGGCAAGGAAAGTGGAACCAAAGCTGCTGCCCACCAAGTACTAGTGAAAGTACATCATTTCAGAGTGTTTCAACATGAAAAATCCGTGTCAGTCCATACATATATGCTTGCTGTAATAAATTTCAGATTTCAGTAAAAGAGAGCTAACAGTGCCAAAATCGGATCCCAAAGGCAATCAGATATTGCCAAGACCAAAGTCGGCATCATGCGGGTATAGCATAAGTATATGACAGTCGATAAGCATGAATCCAATACCCAAGTATGTCATACAAACATCTACCAATGAGTAGGCACACCCCCCAATCAACGGGGCAAAGTGTTCTTGCCACCACTACCAAAACTTGACACAAGTAGGCATCAGTTCACAAAGATATGGATCCAAAATTGAGACTTAGCTCATAAGCATATAGTGAACCAAGACATATGATGTATCATCCCAAAAGGTAAGAAGTCCCAAAGTCTCAAGTGTCTGTACTGCTCAATGGCATGTAACGGCTCAATGCATAAAAGTACCTCTTGCTCAATGTCTGATAGGCATTCAAGAATGCTCCCATTGGCACAAAAGTTGTATGTACGAGCTCAAGATCTCAAGCCAAGGCAAGACACAATGCCAATGACATAAGTCCAAGACAATACATCAATAGTACATCCCGAACATGTAGGCGATAGAGTATCCATGTGTAGCATCCGTAAGCATGTAAGACATCAAATACATCCCAATCCAAACTCTAAAAAGCCAAGTAACATCCAAGACTACTCTAGATAATCCAAAATGCATCCAAGGTGGAGCTTCAATGAGCACTCAAGCTTAACGTATGCATAGGGTAATCAACCGTGACATTAGCATCAAGCCGTAGACAACATGTATGCATAAACCCAAGAAGCATCACTATCAAAGCATATACCAATGTCAATAAGTGCAGGCTAAAATAAGCTCAAGCTTCCAAAAGCATCAAGATTCAAGCTCAAAGTCGTCCCTAGATGATCAATACATCATAGCATAACCCAAGACATGCATCCGGAGTCTTTATTCCATGAATATGCAATAGAAGCTACATGCAAAAAATAAGATTTTATTCAATTCATGCATATAATTTCTTTGAGGAATTCTTAACTGCGAATTCCAAGGGTTAGCTTGGATTTGTACAAGATGAACCTATGTGAGTACAAGGAAGGTACCGTGTCCCTAAAAGATTTAATATTTCAGATTCTTGTGTTGATCAAATGAAATCTCTGAATCACAAATGCTAATCCTCAATATATAAGAGACCTTGAGATGAAATTGCCAAATGATGCTCTTTGTAATTAAACTAATCAAGATTTTCTTTTATTGCAGGCAAAGACCCACGAAACTCCAAGGGAGTTATCCTCAAGTATGAAATTATTTCTTAAATTCAATCCAAATTAATCCCCAAGGAAGAGGGAATCTAGGACAACTATTGAAAGGTATTGCCACTTATACTGATTTGTCTCGAAGTTATTTTTCCAATTAGGATGATTTGTCTCAAAGTTATTTTGTCACCTATAGTTATTTTGCCACTTATGCTAAATTACCTCAATGTTATTGATTTTGGAAAGAAAAGATTTGTCTTGGAAATAAACTTGTTAAGAGTTTATGTATAATGCATTCGAAATAATATGTTTGTGATTGTAAGCTAGGTACTGATCTTTCCTAAAATCATTAGGCTAAAAGATGGATGATTGAGTACAGATCACCAACTAAGGCAGTATTCTAGTGAATATAGATCGTCGACTGAGGCAATATTCTGGTGAACATAGTAACGCCAATTGAGGCAATGTTCTTAATGGCACTGCACCTCCCCAAGGCTAGTGTGAATAAAGTCTACTCCAAGGGGTTCTTCTTTTTTTTGTTTTGCGTAAGTGAGTTAGACGAATCATAGCACATGAAAGGTCTTGTTGTAGGGAACTCTAGTTGGCAAGAGGAGGTGAGGATACCAGGGGGCTTTGGTCATAAACTCCTTAGGCTCTTATGAATTGCCAACTACCCTTCGATTTTTCCAGACTGTGTTCTGGGGGTTCCAATACTAGTTGGGGAATGAAACTTAAAGAGAATAATACTTCGAACAGAAAACATTATAAAAGTCTTTTTTTTGAAAGAAACTATTAAGAAGGAATTATTTTACTCTATTTTTGTATCGTAAATTAAAGGCGTATAACGAATTTGTATCAGGAGATCATTCAAGGAAGCTGATTTTATATGTTGAACCTAAAGTGGTAGGTAATTAAGTAACTAAAACTACTCTCTTGAGGGAAGCGAGAGAAGGAATAAAAATTGCAATTGATGGAACATTAGAAAACAGAAAGATTGACTCACATCACTTTAGAATCCACTAATATTAATTAGCTACTAATAATAGATTTGACCGAAAATCCATAGACTCAAGAGAGTCTAGTTAGCAAACTCCGAGGATTTTATCAAAATTTCGGATGACGCTTCCTAGGACATATCTTGATGGGCTACTAAGAATGTACCACTGAGGAATAGCTCGGTGGGTAGCACATTACAATTGGTATCAGAGCACATGTTGATGTAGGACACAACACAATTAAATAAAGCTAGTTATATATATATATATATATATAAAATCCTTAAGTAGTAAAATCTTCTCTTGTTGATATATGTTCATGATTTCTAGCAGAAAGACGAACCTTGGAAATGATTCTTGATTTTCCAAGTTATGTTTATGTCAGCAATGCACTCCTCTAGCTTTAGCTGGAGAAACTAGATGATGTAGATATTACATCAGATATACAATCCTTTACCCCTGTATTACGAAAAGAAATGGATGTTAAGCAGGTATTGTTACATTGACGCAAGCTGTCTTGCTTACCTCCATAATAATTCAAAGAGATTAAGGTGGATGGAAGCCCTTAACGTTGCCAAGATTTATCTCTCCTATTAGGCTAGAATAAACTCAAGTATATTCACTAGAGGGCGACATGTCAAACTAAACTGGTACATCTATAAGGAGGTTACAAGGGTTATATCGGTTGATCGAGTCATGGTTGTAGGACGCTTTAGTTACCACAACTACAAGAAATATGGATTACCTAATCTTCCTCTAAAATATATATTTTTGGATATCTATTCTCAAAATCCTAATTACTATGCGATGGATGTATCGCAATGCCATGCTTAGATTGTGGTAGGAAAATCTTTTCCAAGAATAATACAAGCTCCCGAACTACTCAAATAATGTATTCCCTTCCTATTGATGTAAATAATTATTTTTGTCTATCTATTTGTCTCCTTGATAAATCAAAATAGTAGATAGACTTTTTTTAAAACTCTTTTTTAAAGTATAGACCCTAATCATTGTTCGAAAGGACAAGTAGTACATAATTTCCCTCCTAAGTTAATGACGTAGAGTAAGCAAGTGAACATATTTTTTCTAAATATGGTTGGAAAGAAAATTGATCATAAAATTGCATAATTTTTAGAACGTCACCCCGAATCTCAATACTACGGAAGCCCAAGAGAAGAAATTTATTCTCAAGCAGTACAAGCCACCGGAGTTTGATGGTAAAGGAAGGGACATTCCAACTCAAGCAGAAACATGGATAGAATCTATGGAAGACTAGTTCACTATGGCAGGGACTACATCGTCAAATCAAGCCATGATCGCCAAACTAAAACTCACAGGAGATGCCCATTTTTGGTGGAAATAATGGTGCAGTGACCAAAGAACGCTTGAAGATGCTATCACTTGGACAAAATTAAGGACGCAGTACGTGGGAGATATCTTCCACCCACATATCAAGCCCAAAAGATGAACGAGTTCTTCAATCTAAAGCAGCTAAGACTAAGCCTAGAAGCCTACTACTCAAAATTCATAACACTACTAAAATATGCACCAACAATGGATAATTCACAGCAAGTATCCAAATTTTGCAAAGGTCTAAATCCACCCCTGAATACGCATCTTGAATCAATGAGACCATCGGATTTACAAAATGCATTGATTCCAGTAGCTCCAATAGTTCAGAAGATTGAACAAAGGCCAAGAAATGCAAAAATTTGGAACAAAAACAGTCAAAATAAGGGAAACTTCCAAGGTTATGCAAAAAGAGCCCAAGGATAGTACCAACCAAACAAGATGAAGAAGGCCAAATCAAATGTAGTGGGAAGCTTTATACCCACAAGAAGGAGCAATGAGATTCCAAGGTATTTCTATTGAAAAGAACGAGGACATTTCAAGAGGAAGTGCCCGAAGGGCCAAGGTCAGTTGTGCAGAGGCAAAGCCAAGATGCCAAGGGAAAGGTTGCTGGAATAAAACTAAAGGAGGACAATAATGATAAAGATCCCACAATGGAATACGGTATGGAAAGAGCCAGAGTATACACCACTCTCAATAAGAAGGGTGTCCAAATTGCCAATTCTCAGTAATTCAGACACTAGCAAATTATCAAGTTAAACCCTTTTAAATTTTAATCGACTGTGGAAGTACCCACTCTTTCGTATCACCAAAATGTGCAAAAAGGCTAGGCATAAGCAGTATTCTTGCACCTATAAAGCTTGTAGAATTAGCAAATGGCAAAGAAGTTCTATCAACACAACAAACTAGCATGGTAGAATTTAGCTTGGGTGGCAATTCTTCCAAAATGAACTTCCAAATTATGAACCTTGGGACTTATGAGTGTTTGCTAGGAATGGATTGGTTAATTCCAAATAATGCCCATATCCATTGTGAAAAGGGCCAAATTACATTCCAAAACTCAAAGGGAGAACAAGTAACCACTCAAGCGGAAGCATGAAACCTTATGGTTCAGCTAGCTAAAGCCTCCTGACGAATAGTAAAGGGATTGAAGAAAGGATTACCCGTCTATCTAATTAAACTCAACAAGGCCAAGCAGGATAGTGAAGCTAAGAATCAATCATCTTGGCTAAAAGAATATGCAGATGTTTTTCCAAAAGACCTGGCAGAGCTCCCACCCACAAGGGAAGTAGATCATGAAATTCAACTCATTCCAAGCGCTGCCCCCATCACCAAATTACCTCATCGAATGTCAATTCCTGAGGTCATTGAGCTGAAAGAACAACTCAATTAGCTATTAGACTAGGGATACATTCGGACAAGTAATTCACCATGGGGAGCCCCAGTTTTATTTTAGAGAAAGAAAGACAAAACACTACGCCTTTGTATCGATTATCATGGATTAAACCAGGTGATAATGAAAAAAAAATATCCAATTTCCAAGATAGATGAGTTGCTTGACCAACTCCAAGGAGCAAATGTCTTTTCAAAGATCAATCTCAGATTAGGATATTATCAAATAAGAGTTAGGGAGGAAGATATCCCTAAAATTTCTTTTAACACAAGATACAGTCATTATGAGTTTATTGTGATATCATTTGGAATAACAAATGCTCGTGCCATCTTCAAGAGGTTGATGCAAGACATTTTTCGGCCCTACCTTGATGACTTTGTTCTCGTCTTCTTTGATGATATCTTAACATATTCCAAGAATGAAGAAGACCATGAACCACAGCTACAAACAATTCTTGAAACAATGAGAGCCCACAAACTTTATGCTAAAATGAAGAAATGTGCTTTCTTCAAGAAGCAGATTGAATATCTAGGATTCATAGTATCGACAGATGGCATTTCAATGGATCCTGCCAAGGTCCAAGATGTACAAGACTGGCCACCCCCAACAACGGTCAAGGAAGTGAGAAGCTTTCTAGGGCTGACGGGTTGGTATAGAGTATTCATTAAAGACTATGCCTCAATCACCACACCTCTCATCGACCTTCTCAAAAATCAGGTCTCCATTACATGGACAAACAATCTAGCTTTGAGAAGCTTAAGTAGAGTTTAGTAACTACCCCTATCCTAAGGCTACCTAACCTTAGCAAAGAATTTGAAGTTATAATTGATGCAATCTCCCTTGCTTTGGACTGTGTGCTTATGCAAGAAGGACATCCTATAGCCTATGCTTCAATAAAATTAAAGATCCATGAAAGAAACTATGCCACACATGATCTAGAATTACTTACTGTAATTCATGCCTTTAGACTATGGAGACATTACCTACTTGATAATAGGTTTTCTCTAGTCACTGATCTCATAAGAGCCTAAAGTGGATTTTTACTTAGTCAAATCTCAATATGAGACAACACTAATCGATTGAGACCTTGCAAGAAATTGACTTTGAAATCAAGTTAAGACAAGGCAAGGAGAATGTGATTGTAGATACCCTAAACCGTAAATCATTCCTTAATGCTCTAATACTAGAAGAACCCTCTAGAGCTGGAACTCTTGCCACAATGATTTCAATGCCCAGTAAACCTCTCTTAGAAATGACTAAAGAAGAAGCAGCGAAGGATCCCAGCTATTAGGACTTGTTAAGAGAAATTTTCGTCAAGGATTCAAATCCAAAACTCAAGACTAAGTATCAAGTTTTTTCCATAAATGAGGAGCTTGCCTATTATAGGAAAAGACTATGTATTCTTGCAAATCAGAAACTCAAAAGGAAAATACTCTGGGAAGCTCACGATTCCCCATTTTCAAGTCATCCTGGTTATGCTGAGACTCTTAATATAGTAAAAAAAAGCTTCTATTGAGAAAGACTCAAGGGTGATGTACTCAAGTATGCCACCAAATGCCTAAACTGCCCAACAAATTAAGGTTGAGCATGTCAAGATGCCAAGAAAGCTCTAGCCACTTGACATCCCTCAAATGAAATGGGAGTATATCAGCATGGACTGCATAGTTTGATTACCCTCGGTACAAGGAGGATATAACTCCATAATGGTAGTTATTAATATGCTGACAAAAGCTACACACCTTATTCCTGTAAAAACCAATTACAAAGCTTCTAATATTGCTAGGCTTTTCATTAAGGAAAATTTTAGGTTACATGGATTACCCCAAAGAATCATCAACGATCGTGATTCTCTCGTCACCTTAAACTTTTGCAAGAGTTTGTTTGAAGCTCTAGAAACCCAGCTCTGCTTCAATACTGCTTACCATCCCCAAAAACTGATGGTCAAATAGAGTAGGTCAACCAAGTTATTGAGGACATACTGAGGGGTTATTGTAATAGGGAACCCAAATGGTGGATCCAATACCTACCCTTAGTTGAATTTTCCTACAATGCATCATACCATCAAAGTATTCAAATCACTCCTTTTCAAGCACTATATGGGCAAGATTGTCTTATCCCATTAAATTGTTTTGATCCTACCCTATGGGTACAAGCATCTAGGAAAATGCTAGAAGAAATGGATCAACAAGTGAAAGCTATAAGGCAAGATATTCAAGCCATCAAGGATCAACAGAAGGCATATGTAGATCAATGAAAGCAAGAACGCATCTTCAAAGAAGGACACGGTTTTCCTACAAGTTTTCCCAAAGAAAAGTTACTTATCTTTGGAGGAATTCAAGAAGCTAAGTCCCAGGTATTGTGGGCCATATAAGGTGCTAAAGTGTATAGGGCCAAATGCCTACAAGCTGCAACTCCCTAAGAACTTAAAAGTACATAATGTATTTGATGGGACCTAAAGCGGGCTGGCACTGGCTCATGCACTAGCCGAACCTCTATCATGCGCTCAACAACCCCACGGCCTCGCGGCTAGGAGCGTGGATGATACATACATCATCTTCCTAAACATCTTGCGTTTGTATCACGTATCGTAGTCCAACTCTAATCTGATTAACACTCCTCAGAGGGAGTCCCAGCACATTGCCAAATATCACGAAGCACAAACATAGGAGGTCCTCCCATGGCTGATTGCCGCTACCTCACTGCGACTCTCCTACACCTTGGGGATTAGCCCCTCGATGCGTCGCTAAACATATATATAACATACGAACACAAACTCCTCTCTTTTATGATTCACCTATTTCCAGGAGATATACCATGCTTCCTCACTTTCTTTCCCTTAGACCCAACGCCTAGCCTACAGCTTGGACAACCTTACTCACTCAACATTGGTCATATTCCTCTAAAAAACAATTGCTATGCATCCAGGAGGTATTGTCTGATACCTCTTAAATTTCATGCTTCATGCAAATTGTAAATGTCTACGTGCTCAAACAATTAAGAAAATGAGCATTGGTGCACATGTGGAAAATATTTCTTTCAATGATTTCAACTATCGCTCGTATGCAGCGTTGCATGAACCTAGCACCGAGAAACCCTCGTGCTACTAGGTTCTTAATTTTTTTTAATCGTCCAGTCTATATGGAATGCATAAAACCCAGCAAGATTTTTATCATTTCATTTAGCATTTAAACACTTTTCGTACACTCTACCCCCTCACCTGTTTAGGTTGTGCATATTGCATAGGTTTAGGGTTCATTTTTCACATTTTTATTGTATGAAAAAACAATAAAAACTCACTAAAACATAAAGGTAGGGCTGAAATGAGGCTAAACCTCATACTTCACACACCCCATACATCCACAAACATGAATCTTATTTTTCCTTAATTTTCGGCACTCAAAATCCATTTTGTCTCTATTTTTTTCTTATTTTCCCTATTTTCCTTGTATTTTTTCCAATATTTAATGACTGAAAATTCAGGATGAGTTATGGGCTGTGGCCCTTAGGTTCATTTGCAACAAAAAGACAAGTTTAGTTGGTGTGTCTTATTACATTTTCCATTGATATCTCAAAAACACCCAAAATTCCCATATTTTGCATATTTATGGAATTTTCACTACTAATTTCATCCACAACACTTATGATTTTCTGATTTTCTGATCATAAACAATTGAAAAACATTTCAAACAACATTATAATGCATTATCATCTCATGGGAACAAGAATTCATGAAGCAAATTGCATAGAAACACCATTTTCCTTTGTAAAAATGAGATTACCGTTCTTCGCGGGTTGCGGGTTTTTATTTGCCATATCTCGGGACTGATTTCCAACCACCATTAATGCTCATGACAGTCCACAATCAGCAATCTTCAATCTTCTTGCACTATGGAGCAATCTGGTCTTCATTGGTGGACAAGCATCCATCATCCATTCTTATTCTTCCTCTTCACCACATGAATCTGCCTTTAGGGGAGAGAGAGGGAGAAGAGAGAAAGACTAGATTTCTATCTCTTCATTCCCACAGCCATTTCATGGGCGAAGACAGGCGATAAGACCAGCCAAGAGAGGGAAGATCAGCCCCATGATCGGTTGTATGGGTTGCTTTCAGCCTGCGTACTCCATCTCCATCATGAGAGGGCGCAAAAAACGACCGCCATGTTACTCCACGTTTTTTCTTCATCTCTCATTCTCCCTCCACGTTTTTTGCTTCGTAAGGTGCATAAAATTTTAGAGAGGGGGTCCAAACTCAAAAGGCATGCCCAATTTTGGCCTCCCAAGTGTCCACCTTTTCATATCTTGACCATTTTGTGGTCATTTCCCCGTCCTGGCTTCGAATTGAGCTCTGAAAAATCTTGGGCATCCAGCTCGGCATCCCGCATTGGCCAAGAACTCGTCGTCGTATTGCTGCGCATTCGAAGTGTGAAATCCACCCAAAAGTTGTGTGTGGGATTTGATACTTTGTACATATTTAGTTGTTGTGATTATACTTTTGTTCTGCGTAGGCAGTATAGTGAAGAGGGTTTGGAGCAAGAGGAATTTATCAATAATGCTCTAGTTGACATGTATGTAAAATCTGGTATGCTTGGAAAAGCCCAAGAAGTATTTGACAATATGTCAGATCAAGATGTCGTATCCTGGACGACACTTATGATAGGATATGCTGAACATGGCTCTGATAGAGAAGCATTGGAATTTCTTGATGAGATGACACACAAAAGCATCGGTCAGGATGCTATTACTTATGTGTGTGGCTTGAAAGCTTGTGGCAATGTGGAAGCCATAGAAAGAGGTCAAGAGATACACTTGGAGGTTACAAAGAAGGGATTTGATAGAGATCTTATTGTTGGCAGCACTCTGATCGAAATGTATGGCAAGTGTAGCTCACTTACAGATGCACAGGCTGTTTTCGATAGGTTGCCAAGTCGAGATGTTATGTGCTGGAATGCTTTAATTGTTTGCTATGCACAACATGGGCAGGGTGAGGAAGCAATCAACAGTTTCGAGAGAATGCAACATGAGGGCCTCTCTCCTGATGCAAAGACCTTTGCTTGCATTTTGAAGGCCTATGGCAGTATAGGAGCAGCTGAAAAATGCAAAATAATACATGCTGAAATTGTAAGAGGGGGTTTGCTGGGAGGAAATAGTGTGCTTGGGAATGCATTGGTGGATATGTATGTTAAATGTGCACCACTGTGGGAATAGGACAGAAATGTGCATACCCTGTGATAAATATGTGAGGTTACATGAGAGAATCTTGCATGACTTGCACTATCATAGCAGCAATGAGGATGAAAGTGGACCATCTATAAGGGACAACTTGTGGAGCCAGCAAGCAAGTTCAGAGTCTGCCCAGGGGCCTCAGAACCATGGAAATACCACATCGAAGCGGAAATTATTAATCACATTTGCTATTGTAGGCATTGCCATGGTGATAGGAACCTTTTTGGCGTTACGGGAGGCCCACGGAAGGATCGGCTATTTTCAGAAAAACCAGAAAGGAAGTCGCTTTACTGGTTGGAAACGGGAAATACTGGGGGAGAAAAATTAAGGAATACAGGGATCTGAATGACACAGAATGGTAAATTGTTTTGGAGAGCAGTGATTCTGAAGATGAAGCTGATGATAGCAATGTTGCTGGAAGATCAGTGATCAGTTTCCAGTTAAAATCCTTTTGAATACGAAAACTGTTATCATGGTGCAAGATGCTCAACTCTAAAGCACACACACTTTACTGGCAACACGGAAATCATGGCGCATGATTGATCACTTACATAACAGTCAGTCAGTTGGCTTGGAGGACTTGGCTATTTTTAGTGCTAGACGAAGCAGATCGGCTTCTTGAGCTTGGGTTTTGTAAAGAAGTTCATGAGTTGACTTCACAATATGATTGAGAAACCGGCATAATTCACTAATATACGAAGTTGTCTCTGATCTGACGGGCCAGGCCAGGGGTATCAAATTGATGTGCCAGCATTCAACAGTGGTTGAAAGTGCATAATGCGGAACTACCAACGGCCATGAAGTGGACGACAGCCTCGCTTACGTCTGCTGTATGCTCCAAGCTGAAGGGAAAGCATGATCATATGTATTGGTTGTCATGACAGAATTTACAATTGCAGACAAAGATTGTGCTGGATCAGAGTCGATGTGAAAGGGGAGAAAAAAAAACGGATGCTGGGTCTACTGGCAGGAGGTGTATCTTGAGACCTTACTTCACTCCTTTGTTCCAGGGAAGAGTTTGTCAAGGATTTGAATCAAGAAAGTCAAGGATAAGTTCCTTGAACTTGGGGATGAAAGATCACCTGCACAATGTACTATGCAATTCGCTTGTACTACTCCTGGTATTTTGGCAATTGTGACAGGGATGTCTAAAATTTTGCATGTCATAGAGAATTGCTGAATCATCAAGTGTCCAGTGACAAGCTGTGGTTGAGCATATATTACATTCACAGGTTATGGATGTATGGAGGATTTTTGACTACAGTCTGCCAGGGAATAGCTATATTCTCACACATGGATCTGCCTTCAATTTATAGGTCATTCAATCATAAACCTGCTTCAGCAAACCAATTACTTCTGAAAATTGCTAATCCTTGAGATGAGAACTTGTGCTTTTACAAGTCCTACTTTTCAGTTTATAGAGGTGTAAGTAATGGATCCATCTTTTGAATTTCTCAGAAGTAACAATCCTCTAATTTTCTGGTAAAAGGGATCAATCATGATGTTGGCCATTCAAATGCAGTTATGATGTGTATGAGCTGTCTTTATATGTTTAACAACTAAACTTAACATGGAATGTCAACTTAGGAAGGAAAGACAGTAAAGCAGCATATAAGTTCCTTGTTGCATCCAGGCTACCATCTGCAAGAGAGTCTTTCGATGCTATTGTGACCAAATTTGCTGCAGTAGAGCTTGATGACATAAAGGATGTGGTGGCCCTGTCTGGTGCACATACATTTGGTAAATCAAGCAGTATGCTTTCTTACAGACTTTGGAAAAGCAACAACAATGAATAATTTTGAACCATAAGGTTTGAGCAGTTCAATCAAATTATCATGATTTGAAGAGCTATTCTCAGTTTTCATATTGCTCTTGAGAGGGTGGAATAGTTTTGTTAACTATTACAATCACAAATACTAGAGCTTGTATACATGGCATGGGTCAATTGCATAGATCACATGTGGTTTGTTATGATGTTTCTCTATGCTTAGAGATAACTTGGCAGTAATACAATTGTTATTTGGCATCATATTTGTCTTGATTGTTTGCTTCTATTGATCTTCTATCCTGAAATTAGTCTAGGTCCTCTGTGGTCGCGACTTTACTTTCGAAAACCCTTCGACATCTTTGGTGAACCCGACGTGAAAGCATTGTAGAAATTTCAGGATGGGAGATACTTCAGCATCTATTTCAGCCTCTTCTACAATTCCAGCTGCGTCCACTACTTCAGCTCCATCAATGACTGCTACGTCAAGTACTTCAACAGATGATTTAAAGCAGATTTTACAGAATATGTCCATGTATATGCAGCTTCAAAATCAGCAGACACAATTGTAGATGCAGTAACAGCAGCAATTGCATCAACAACAGTTGTCTCAGCAAAGGCAACTATATTCAGAGCAGGAGAATGCAAACAGCGCAACTAAGGCGATTGAAGCAGTTGAGAATGAGAAGAAGCTATTTGATGGCCGTAATGTTTCAGCATATTTGAAGACATATGAGATCAAGATGGGGTTTTTTTGGAGTTCCAGCTGGACTTATGAGTAAGTACTTCCTTCGTCTTGTCACACCCGCCTTGAGGGCAAAAGTGACTGATATTTTTATTCAAAATTCACATTGGCAAGATTTTAAGAAGGCCCTGAAAGAAGAGTATTTCCTTGAGGACTCTCGGATGGCTACACGGCGGTCATTCCGAGAGTGGGTCTACATGCCAAGCTGCTTCAGAGTTGATTCGAGAATTTGAAGAGAGGTATAGTCAGCTTGATGCCATTGAGCAAAGAGCATTGGATGTTAAAAAAGTTGAGCTTTTCTTGCAAGCTGCAGATCCTGCTCTTTAGGAAGAATTGGGAGAACTTCTTGAGGATTGCACGAAGCCTATGGGACTTAAAACGGATTGGCAGGATGCCCACGATGCAGTCTTGACTTTGACCAAGAGAAGGATATGGAAGACTTGCCTACAGAATGGTTCTATGACACCGACACCGTCTTCTGCTCCTATGCTTGCTTCTATCCCTGTTATTTCTTCTCCTCCTTAGCCAGTTTCTTGGCCTATGCCAGTGCCTACTGTTTCTACTCCTCATATTCCTCCTGTTCCACGACCGATGCCTGCACCTTCTGCTCCAAAACCATCCACTCCATCGGTGCCTACCTCTCTTGATGACATAATCAAAGGCATAATGGATTTGACACTGGAGTCAGTTAAAGCGGAGTTGGTGGGAAAATTGAAAGAGCAGTTTGCTTTGACTACGCCTACTATTTCTTCTAGTGCTCCTACTGCACCTAGGAGTGCTCCTAGTGCACCTAGGAGAGATCGGAGATGTATTTGGTGTGATAGTACAGACCATCAACATTGCAGGGATTGTGAATCTTTTCAGGATGCAAGGAGGAAGAATTTGGTATTTTTGGGACAAGATGGTAAGATTTGGTTGACTGAAACAAGAGACTCTTCTTGATTTCTCAAAATCTTTGGTGATCACTTCCCCCCCTTGGTCAATCAAAATTTCATCAATCTAATTACCCCCAGGCTCCTTCACCAAATTCCCCTTTTTTGCGGTCTCGTGATAAAGACCATGGCCCTAAAAAAGAAAGGTATGAAGGTCATGGAGGCAAGAGTCGCCATAATAATGCTACGGACACAATTACTACAAATGGAATGGCGAGTACAGGGATTATAAATGAAGCGTGAATACCATCAACCAAGCACCATCAAGGATCTTCATGTACTAATTTTCTTAAATAAAAGTAGCTAGCAAGTCTTTATTCCATGAATAGGGAATAAAAGCTACATGCAAAAAATAATATTTTATTCGATTCATGCATATAATTTCTTTGAGGAATTCTTAACCGTGAATTCCAAGGGTTAACTTGGGTTTGTACAAGATGAACCTATGCTAGTACAAGCAAGGTACTGTGTCCCTAAAAGATTTAATATTTCTAATTTTTGTGATGATCAAATGAAATCTCTAAATCACAAATGCTAATCCAGCTTGGTATATAAGAGACCTTGAGATGCAATTGCCAAATGATACTATTTGTAATAAAACTAATCAAGATTTTCTTTTATTGCGGGAAAAGACCCACAAAACTCCAAGGGAGTTATCCTTAAGTATGAAACTCTTGCTTAAATTCAATCCAAACTAATCCCCAAGGAAGAGGGAACCCACGAAGACTATTGGAAGGTATTGCTACTTATGCTAATTTGTCTCAAAGTTATTTTGTCACTTATAGTTATTTTGCCACTTATGCTAAATTGCCTCGATGTTATTAATTTTGGGAAGAAAATATTTGTCTCAGAAATAAACTTGTTGAGAGTTTATGTATAATGCATTCGAAATAAGATGTTTGTGATTGTAAGCTAGGTTGTACTGATCTTTCCTAAAATCATCAGGCTAAAAGATAGATGATTGAGTACAGATCGCTAACTGAGGTAGTATTATGGTGAATACAGATTGCCAACTAAGGAAATATTCTAGTGAACACAAAATGCTAACTGAGGCATTGTTCTAGATGGCACTAGACCTCCCCAAGGCTAGTGTGAATAAAACCTACTCCAAGGGTTTTTCTTTTTTTGGTTTCTTGTTAGTGAGTTAGACCAATCACGATGCGAAAGGTCTTGTCATCGGGAACTCTAGTCGGCATGAGGAGGTGAGGATACTAGGGGGTTTTAGTCATAAACTCCTTAGGATCTTATGAATTGTCAACTACCCTTTGATTTCCAGACTATGTTCTAGGGGTTCCAATACTAGTTGGGGAATTGAACTTGGAGAGAATAATACTTTGAATAGAAAACATTGTAAAAGTCATTTTTTTGAAAGGAACTATTAAGAAGGAATTTCTTTTCTCTCTTTTTGTATCGTAAATTAAAGGAGTGTAATGAATTTATATCAAGAGATAATTCAAGGAAGTTTCTTTTATATGTTGAACCTAAAGTGGTAGGTAATTAAATAACTAAAATTACTCTCTTGAGGGAAGTAGGAGGATGGACCTCGATAGATCCAGACCTATGGTTGGTTGGTCTCGGTAAGCTAAGAGCTTTCTTGAGAAGGAATAAAAATCGCACTTGATGGATCATTAGAAACTAGAAAGGCTGACTCACATCACTTTAGAATCCACTAATATTAATTAGCCACCACTAGTAATAGATTTGACTAGAAAAACTCAGGTCGATCCTCGTGGGAGTGGCCCAAACTTCCACTGCGGGGTAGACTCAAATGAGCCTAGTTAGCAAACTCCAAGGGTTTTATCCACATCTTGGATGACGCTTCCTAGGGCATCTCTTGATGGGCTACTAAGAATGTACCACTGAGGAATAGCTCAGGCGGCATGTTACAATACATTTGGTACATTTGGTATTTTCCAGTACTCTTTGGTACCTTTGGTGTTTTTCGGTATTTCCTCATACTATTTTTTGTATTAAAGTTCTTTTTGGTACTACCCCTTACTATTATTGGTATGTTTTGGTGGACATTTGGTCCTCTTTGGTACATTTAGTGCATTAGTCTCTTACTATTTTTGGTACAATGGTTGGTATTTGTATTATGGTTGGAAGTTTTGGTACTTGCTAGTAGCTAGTTTGGTTTTACCTCTGGATGATAATTGGTAGTAGATTGCTTTCATATCATAGGTCAAAGAATGTTTTCATGATGTGTCTACTTTTGTGATGTTTTGTTTTTGTAAGTTTAATCCTCTTTATTTCTTACACTTGATAGTGATAGTATAACAAGCTAGAGGCCTCTTGCAAGGAAGGATAGGTCCATGTGGACTTTTTCAAAACCAAGCTACCACTAATGTGAAGAAGGGGAAGAGGTTCGCCCTTTTTCCTAGGACACATATTGTAGACTATCCATGTTTTTGGCATTTTTGTTGCTAGAAGGGCACTTGTCATGGCTAGCTCCATGCTTGAGTGTTGATGTCAATATCACCCCCTTTGCTTCAATTCAAGGAGTCCTAGAAGGGCACATGTCATGGCCAACTCCATGCTTGACTGTTGACATCAATATCATCCCCTTTGCTTTAGTGCACTTTTGCACAGTGATGGGTTTTGTGTGAAAGAAGGGTGCATCGTTGAAATACCTATAGTGGAAAAAGCATGGATCTTTCATTGGGCACTAGAATGTGAAGAGTAAGTTGGCATGATTATCCATCATGGTTATTTTATAGGCTAATTACAATGTTGATTTGGTGTGCATGATGTATTTGGAATTACCTATGGTTACTACATAAATGAGGAATATGTGGATGAGGTTACCAAAATGGGAAGATTATAGATAATGTGAAATATGATAGGCCACAACTAGCAAAATCTCCTACCAATCCTATGTTTGATGACTAATACGGTATGGAGAAGGTGACCGATATCCTACAGGACCTAAAACGAAGAATTGGTACTAGACAAAGGGATAGTCAAAGGCCTAGTTGATAGCAAAGATGGTGATATTAGAGGAGTTACCAAGGCAAATGCTAATCTGGAGGAGATGGCTAGTGCTGTAGAAAAATCTCCAAGTGATTGCACCTTATCGGAGCTCTTTTCTATGGTAGGAAAGAAGCACATCCATGGTCAATAACAAGCCCCATGCTTGCAAATTCTAGCTACTACAGTGACTCTTTGTACCTGACCATTGTATTATTGATGTAATTAATATGGGTTTTTTGTCTCCTTCCATCACCTATTTTAAAACACACCATGGTCTCCTTCTCATCTTATGCACTCTTCTTGATCCTAGAATAGACATTCAATTTTAAGCTATAGTACCAAAGTTATATTGGGTTTTATAATAGAGAACTATTGTCTAGTACCAAGATGGAACTTTGTCATAACTACACTTGGCACTTTGTGAGATTCTGATTATGAATTGCATCTCTACTATATTTCTTGTTATGCCTTCACTATCTCTATCTTTGTATGGAGCTCATGCTCAACTGCCAAGACCCACGGACCACTTATTGTTCAAGTGTTTCAAGTGAGCACTAATGGCTACCTCTCACATAGCCAACGCGCTATCCCTCTCTACAATTATAGTGAGCTTACCTTTATGCTCGATTGAGTTGCCTCCTCTCTCAAGCACACCGGTAGCTCCACGATTCTTGATGCAAGCTCAAGCATCCTCAAGTCTCTTCCTCCATGCTCCATCCTCCATAGCCACACACGAGACGAGATAAGATAAGAGAAGCGAAGAAGAAGAGAGGAGGTGGTGGAGGGCTTCACCTCCAAGATCTCTCACCCTCACACACTCACTCCCTCACACTCTCACAGTCCCTCTCTCAAACACAAGCTCAAGCAAGCAACAACAAGAAGAAGAAGAGAGCTACTTTTGGCCACACACAAGAATGAGCTCTCATTCACATTTTGAACTTTATATATATGCCCTAAAATCCCATGGGTACCCATCCCCTTTTTTACATGATTGGCCATTGTGGCAAGGTCCTTTTTCTCATTCCCTTCTACTTGGCCTATTTCTTTAGTTTATGCCTATCTATCCTTTTACATTTTGCACAGGAGGGAGGCTGTCACTCTTTTTCAAAAATTTTGGGGTGCCTTTCACTTAAAAATATGCTTTTTCCTTCAGCTTGATTTTAGAGGCCATCCTTGCACCTTTGCTTGCTCTTCGTTTTGCTTCTTCCATTGCCTCCGTATTTTACTTCTTTTTCTTGAGCTAGGGTTAACATTACCCCCCTCCGAGTTTAGTGCCAGTCCCATTGCACTAATGTGGAGTGGTTGGTAGAAGTGATGGGAGTAGCTGGGTGGCTTTTTTGAGTTGGTATACAAGCCCATATGGGGATTGTTGGTGCTGGGTGAACCAGCCCTTGAAATTGAAGATGTAGTTGGGGCATGTCCTTTTTTGTTGTTGGTGTTGAGGGGATTTGTCCTTTGAAATTGAAGATAAAGTTGGATGGATCCCTACGTGGGGAGAGGCGGATGGGCAGATCCATATTTGAAATTGAAGATATAGGTAGACGAATCCATCTTTTGATCCTCCTCGGTTGCCTTCTCGTGCACTGTTCCAAATGAGCTTCTTCGTTTAATTTTTGATTGGGGCTGCCTCATTTTGTCTCTGTTCTGTTTCGTCGGCATGGTGATATCGTCACAAAAAATGGTCCCATTCATAAGCGGGTGTTGGTTCCAGGATGCTTACCTTTTGAGTTGGCAAGGGTTTGATAAGGAAGCATGGATATGTGAATCAATGTTGATGGGGTCCTAGGGGAATTGGGCTTGGGACAAGCAGATCACCTGGTCAAGGTGGTGGATGTCGGGGGCGTATTCCATGGATGATGGGGCCTCCAAAGCCGGTGGTTGGAGCCTTTTTTAATACCTGGTAAAGAAAATAACGTGCACTACATGGGGGTGTCTACTCTGTCATGTGGTGCATTGTGCTTGTGCTAGTGGAATTGGGAATTGGGAACTGTAGCCAAGCATGGGTGTTGTCCTGCACTTGAGGTCCCAATCTGTGCATAAGGGGGGTGTGGTGTGTGCAGCTTAGGGTGATAGGTCTAACCATAGGCAAGTGCTACCTCCCTTGGTATATCCTACCCTTGATGTGCCCTAAGCATGTGTAGTGGGGAATCAAAAAGGGCTAGGGGGTTAGACACAAAGCCGGCCGACTGAGGCCACCAGATGCACCTAACTTGAGAACCCCTACGTGCAACTTGCAATGTCGTGCATGTTATCTCTTTCCATTTCCATTTCTCTCTTCTTTTCTTTTCTTTTTTTCTTTTTTTTTGCCTAGACTTTGGTGGGGTAGTACAAAATAGAGGATTTATTCTTCGGGCTCTTGAGTGTGAGATGGGGAGGTAGGGGACTTTAATGATTTACTAAGAAAGTGCCTACTTAGCATGTACCCTTTTTGGCCTATTCTAACATGGAGAGGAGTGGTAGACAAAAATGGATGGCTATAGCTGGTAAAGTGTCTATCGTTCATGTCCTCAAGGAGGGCCATATAAAATGACAGGAGTAAAGTAGCACGCAGCATTTGCCGAATCATGGCGTATCCATCTATTCCCGCATTAATGCCAAAAAAGAGTAGTGGAAGATTGTACTATGCTGGTGCGAGGGGTTTCCTGAGGAGAGTCGTAAGTAATCTAATATAATTACATATTTTTACAAAGGCAAGGTCTAGGCAAGAGGAGAATTCCATCAGGAAATGAGTCATGGAGTCTCGTAGATCTTGTTCTGGGAAGGTGAGTGCTTCCTCTGGTTTTGTGGCATTGATGTTGTAGATCTTCAGGAAGTTGTATTGACCATGGATGTCTGGGTCAAAATCTACTCCACCCTCCGAGGATATGGTAGATAGGTCAAGTCATTTTGTTCAAAGGGCAGGGAACCACAACACGACATCCACGGCAACGTAGAACTTGAAATGCTAGAAGGTGAGAGCATAGGCTTCTTCAATGGCAGCTAGAAAAAAAAGTACTTCCCTCCCACGCACCCACTGTATGAGCCTCCAATGCTAGCATCCCTTGTCAAAGTACAAGTAGCCACTATCACTGAGATGGATGATTAGGATGAGGAAGCTATAGAACCAGCTTACCTAAGCATAACAATCACTGCCAAGCACACATGCACCATCAATGAATTTATCAATGAGGGAGCTTACTTTGATGTCTTAACTCATGATCATTGGACCCAAATTGGCAACAAACCACAGTTACAGCCCACTAACGTTAAGCTCAGCCCCCATATGGGGGCCGATCATATGCACTCTTGGGAAAGTGCAAGGCTGCAATTTCTATTGAGACTAAAAGCATGCCGATGATTTTCTATGTGTTGCCCAATACTAAAGATGAAGGCACAGAGTCTCTTTTAGGACGAACCTTTAAGAAGCAAGCTTGTTGTAATGTTGACTACGAGTCACACTGTATCCACCTAGCCATGGGCAACCTCCACATAGTTACAAGTTTCAGCAACAAGGGCGGCATGACTCCTTCTAAGTCTGCAAAGCCACCGACAAAGAAACCCACCGTCAAGTCTAAGGAGGGGGTGGTGACTCATCACAACCCACCAAGCCTCAAGGCCAGCAAATCACTGAATCCAATGCTGAAGCCCATGAACCCCAGTTCAAATGGGTACCTAAACATCAAGGGCCGTCACCTAGAACCAAAAATCCATGGCTGTGCAAAGCTAATGACCCACACTCAAAACTTAGGAGGCCTAGACAAAACTATAACATCGATGTACGATCACAAGTCGTGATGGATCCCTAAGTCCTTATTGCAAGTGCAGGGTTACTATGAGGGTAACACCTAGATTTGGCTATCTAAAGACAAAACAACCAAAATCCCTACTCAAATGTAACCCTTAAGCTTGACCACATGAAACATTGAGCCAGAGACACTCAGGCCATAGGAGAATCAGGCTGCTAAACTCATAGAACCTCCAAAGCTTAGATCAACAAGGCCTAAATCGATCTATTGCCCAAAACCGTAGCCTGTTACTAACAAACTGCTCAAATCTAGTCCTGCTAGTGCCCCTTAGACTTCAAAAGAACCTAGTAGCGTGACACCCGCAGGCAGCAATAACCAAAACCATCGAACATGAGCTTGAGCTACAACCTCAGAATAAAACCAAATAGCAATCATTATCTATTGAAATCTCTATTTCTGTCAAAACTTAACCACTTGCTGGCTGTAAACCCTCTTATGAGCGACAATCAATCCTCACCTTGACCATGAACCTAGCTAAAAATATGGGGGATGACTTGGTTGCATGCCCGAGAAGCTTAGATGCAACCTTCATGTCACTTTTCTAAAAGCTATGACCACTTATACTTGGGACTCTTGACGAACCTATAGCGATAGAAGTATAGACACTCCCTTGTTCTTGGGAAGAATTGGAATTTGTGTTTGTCAAGGCTTTCGAGGCAACTGAGGAGCTGATTGCCACCAAGGTTTCCCACGAACAAGCACAACAACAATGCTTCATCACCTCATATGACAAGCGCACAGCTTATGCCAAGGATCAAGAGATAGAAGACTTGAAACAGCTTGCAGCCAACAACTCCCCTTTCTTGAAAAAGTGGTACACTCTTCGCCTTCAATGGGAGCTTGAGGGATGTTAGATCATGACAAATGCTAAGCAACGACGCGCAATCAAAACATCGGAGTACGACCCAACTTATGTCACTCCAACCTCTTATAGGGTATTAACGAACATTTGGGACTGACCCATGGAAGAACATATTCAGGGACACCCCTTCTTTTATTGTATCCTCACCAAGGGGGAACTGCACGTTGCTAGTCACATGGACTCTGCTGACTTCTTGCTCAATGTCCTTACTTACATCACCCATGTCGGCATCCAACCTTTCAACATGGACCGGTATGCTTGTTAAGAAACGCGTGATGGTGGATTTGCTTAAGCTGCTATGCCAAACACACACTGTATACACAAGAGGAAGCTCACTCAAGAACACAAGAAGAGAGATGGAGGCCAAAACGTTTTCTTGCTGGTTTCTTCTTCTTCTTTCACACATTATACAATGTACACAAAGTATAGATAAGATACAACATAAAGGAAAGTGGCCTTCTAAGTCAAACAATGCATAACCAACTACACTAATCGATTGGCATTATATCTTTGCCAGTTGTAGGTAGGTGTAACAAACTAAATATAATAAGTGATAAGTCAATGGCCATATGAGTATTATAATGACCACCAATGTTCTAAGTGTAGACGTGTGGACTCATCTAGCCAGGCGGTCCATCATCAATGTCCACACCTGTTGATCTTGCCATCTCAACACTCCCCCTCAAGCTCAATTCTATCTCTACAACTCCAAGTAAGCTTTGGAACTTTCGAAGCTTCTCTGCATCCAATGCCTTTCTGAAAATGTCAGCTATCTGATCCTGTGTGCTGACATATACCAAGTCAATCTCTCCTGCAAGTGCCTTCTCTCTCACAAAGTGGAAGTGCACCTCAATGTGTTTTGTCCTAGCATGGAACACTAGATTCCTAGCTAGCTGTATGCTGCTCATGTTGTCACAATGAATGACAACTGGACCATCTCCCTGCATGTCCAAATCACCTAATAACTTTTGCAACCATACCACCTCACATGCTACCATAGCAGCACCTCTATACTCAGCCTCTGTACTCGATAAAGCAACTGTAGGTTGCTTTTTGCTGCTCCATGTAATTGCTGCACTACCAAGGGAAAACATGAATCCACTTGTAGATCTTTTGTCTGACATGCTACCAGCCCAATCTGCATCTGTTTATCCAAAGTCCTATATGTCCTTACCTACCTCATAAAAAATTCCATAATGTAAAGTGGACTTCACATACCTCAATATACGTCTAACTGCATCCAAATGAGGCTTTCTAGGCATTTGCATAAACTGATTGACAAGGCCAACAGCATAGCTCAAGTCTGGCCTTGTGATAGTCATGTAAATCAAACTCCCTACTATCCTCCTGAACATAGTAGGGTATTCTATCTCATCCCCAACGACAACACTTAACTTTACATTTTTCTCCAATGGTACTGAAAGAGGCTTGCATGTTGTCATATCATACTTGGATAACATATCCAAGCCATACTACCTTTGGGATAGCCATATACCATCATCACATTTGATCACCTGAATACCAAGAAAGTATCTCAGCTCACCCAAATCTTTCATCTCAAACTTCTTCTTCAAGAAGTCCTTAACTTCAGCAATCCCATTGTCACTGTCACCTGCAATAATCAAGTCATCCACATAGATGACTATGATGACCAAACCTGCATCTCCCTTTCTCACATAAAGTGAGTGATCAGCATCAGAAATAAAAAATCCAATATTGACAAGATACTCTCCAATCTTGTTAGATCATGCTCTAGGTGTTTGCTTCAGTCCATAGAGCGCCTTCTTTAATCTGCATACATATGTGGGATGCTCTAAATCCTCATAACTTGCTAGCTACTCCATATACACTTCTTCTTACAATTCACCATACAAGAAGGCATTCTTAACGTCCATTTGCTACAAAATCCAACCTTTGGCTGCTGCCAAGGCAATCACACACCTAACAATTGCCATCCTAGCAATTGGACTAAATGTCTCTTCATAATCTATGCCATATGTTTGAGCATAGCCTTTTGCAACCAGCCTAGCCTTATACATGCTAACTGAACCGTCTACATTATGCTTGACTTTGTAAACCCACTTACAGCCAATAGCTTTCTTACCCTTAGGTAAGGGTACCAAATCCCAAGTCTTATTGGCTTCTAATGCAGCCATCTCCTCATCGATTATTGCACCCCAATGAGCATGACCAACAGCATCCTCAAAATAAGTGGGCTCAACATCCTCAACTAGTTTCACCATATAAGCATAGTGGTGAGCTGCATAACCTTCAAAACCAAATATGTTTACAAGGTATCTGACCCTGCTAGATCTGGGTACCACCGGATCACTCAATGGAGCCTTTAGTTTACTATGAGCTCTCTGTACACCTAGAATTCTGACTGAAGGAATACCAAGCTCATCATCCAAACTCTTTGAACCACTGGGATCTCCATCAAATCCCAAATGACTGGTATATTCATCATTACCATCCAATACTTTCTTCTTTCCTTTTTCCTTCCCTGCAGCACTTATAGATTCACCTGAAGATGTGGGGCTACTCCTTAGTCTCCCAAACCAAGGGCTCACTATAGGTATAGTACGAGATGATATTTCTGGTCCACTAAGACTCCATGATTCTTGTTTTTCTTTCTGCACATAACTGTCATGATCATTATCATCATCTAATACGTCACCAACAGGTGTATACCAACTTCCCATCTCATCAAAGATAACATCCCTACTCACTCTAAACTCACCTGTGATAGGGTTATAACAACGATACCCTTTCTGCTCTAAAGAGTATCCAATAAAAACACATTTTTCTACGTTTGGATCAAGCTTCTTCCATAGCTCATCTGGCACATGAACGTATGCAACACAGCCAAATACCTTCAAGTGCAATACATCAGGCTTCTTGCCAGTAAAGCATTCCTCAAGAGTCATCCCATAAACTGCAGTTATGGGAGTTCTGTTCATAATTTAGATAGGAGTATGGATAGCCTCAAACCAAAAATGTTTGGGCATATTCTTTTTAGTCATTAATGCCCATGCAACTTCTGCAATATGCCTGTTTTTTCCTTCTACAATACCGTTTTGCTGTGGGGTATACCTGCAAGTAAATTGCCTCTTTATCCCATGAGTCCTCAAGAAGCCACTAAACTCATTAGAGAGGCACTCTCCCCCTCCATCTGATCTCAAGCACTTCACTTTCAAGCCTGTTTCTGTTTCAACAACTACTTTAAAAGATTTGAAGTGCTCAAACACATCACTCTTTTCCTTCATGAAGTATACCCATAGCTTTCTTGAACAATCATCAATAAATGTAACAAAGTACTTTTTGCCACCAAGGGATACATTCTGTGTAGGCTCCCAAACATCTGTATGTACTACATCAAGTTTATTTCTGCACCCTTCTCTATCATGTGAGAAGGGTTGTCTCGCCTGCTTACCAAAATGGCATGCTTCACAGACTTTATGCAATTCTGCAACTCTAAAAGAAGGCAACCCTGTAACCAATCCTTTGGACTGCATTAATTTCAGTCTTTGCATATTTGCATGTCCAATACGTTTATGCTATATTTCAATATTTGCAACTACTCCTTTTCCTTTAGCATACATAGTAGTATCCATTGCAAGAATTCCAGCATCTAAAGTGAACATTTGGCCAACTCTACTTCCTTTTGCGACCAACCTACACTTATCATTAAAGTCTTCTACAAAACAACCTTTTGCATTGAATCAAACCTGCAACCCCTGCTCTACCATTCGGCCAACAGATACTAGATTCTTTGTAATTGATGGCACATGTAATACATCTATTAGACTCTTTGTCTAGCCATCATACAAGGACAAGGGAACCTTTTGAATGTGTGAAATTGGGTGGCATGAATCATCACCCGTCTGCACATAACCTGGGTTTTGTAAGTCTTGCATCCCTCCAAACCATTCAACATGACTGGTCATATGATTAGATGCACCTAAATCGACATACCATACATCATCATGTGTCCCCTTTCTTGTAACTGCATTCATCATATGCTGCATGACAAACAGACACTCATTTTTGTCTTCATTTTGTCATGAAGATGATGCATAGTATCCTTGTTGCAATTTATCATTGCGAATATCATCCTTCTTTGCATAGCAATGGGCTAAAATATGGCCTGTTTTGCCACAATAATGGCAAACAATAGAAGAATTTCCAGAACCTCTATTCTTCCATCCACCTCTTCCTCTAGAGCTCCCCCTACCTCTAAAGTTTCCTCAGCCTCCTGAAACCTACATTTCACCAAATTATTGATTGATCCTGTTTTGTTAGTTATCACTAGCATGTCCCATACCATGGCCTCTCGAAGAGGATCTACCACGTCCCCTTCCTGAACTTGAGTAAAATGCTTGAACTTGTTCACCATTTTTTTCAGATGAGTCACCCTGTATATTGATCTCTTCGGTAATCATGAGAGAGATCAACTCATCAAAATCTGGAAATGGCTTCCGTACATATACTGAAGTAACAAATGATTTCCATGCCTTCTCATTGTTAAGGCCACTCAAAGAGAATGAAACCAAATCATCATCATCAAGCATTGCATCAATCGCTGCTAAAGCATCTGCAATACTCCTCACCTTCAAAACATACTCATTGATAGACATTTTCCCTTTCTTCAAGGCATTCAACTCTTGCTTGAGCTGAATCTTTTGTGCCTTTGTATTTACTGAAAACATGTTCTCAAAAATTGTCCAAGCTGCATGTGAAGTTTCTGCATTCCTGATATGTCCCAACATTGTATTATCAATGACTGCAGATAACCAATACATCACCTTTTTGTCTTTCGCATTCCATTCTTTCCATGCTTTTAATTCATCTATAGTCGGAGGGATACCTAGCTCTGGCTCCTTTTCTTCACCTGAAACAAACTCATAAAGGCCCATTCCAATGAGGAAGTTCGTCACACGGAACTTCCATGAAGGGTAGTTGTTGTTGTTGAGCTTCTCAATAATGGAATTTTCACTATTCTCTGCCATTATCACAAACAAGGATACAACACAGTAAGCTAGTCTTCTGCAATCTTTCACAATACGTGCACAACACTACACCAAGCAACCCTTTTCACTGATGATTGCTCAATAGTACAAGTAATATGCAACCTCTTTGCAGATAAACCTTATGTTTGCTTCCTGCAAACACCTCAAAAATTATAGATTTGGAATCTGTAACATGTGCATCCACTTTCGGTCAATATAGACGAAATCATGGTGTACCCCGAAACTACTGTTTGCAACCTTGCGGCTCTAAAATGGGGCCCAAAACGGCCTCAGATGCCCAAAATAACTGCGGAAAAGTTCTGAAGGACCGATCTGCAGAATATATAGTTCTTTGCTTGCACATCAAATCTCACAGAAATCTTAGATTTTTGCCCGACCCTGCTTCTAGTGCATCCATAGGCACTATCCAAGAGAGAGAGTGGAAGAATGGGAGAGCTTCTTACACGTTGCTTGCTTGCTCGAACCTTACTTCTTCTCCTTCACTTAAGCCTTCAAAATCAGCCTCTCTCAGTGGCACGGCTCTGATACCATGTCAAGAATCGTGTGATGGGGGATTTGCTTGAGCTGCTATGCCAAACACACACGGTATACACAAGAGGAAGCTCACTCAAGAACACAAGAAGAGAGATGGAGGCCAAAACGTTTTCTTGTTGGTTTCTTCTTCTTCTTCCACACACTATACAATGTACACAAAGTATAGATAAGATACAACATAAAGGAAAGTGGCATTCTAAGTCAAACAGTGCATAACCAACTATACTAATCGACTAGCATTATATCTTTGCCAGCTATAGGTAGGTGTAACAAACTAAATATAATAAGTGATAAGTAAATGGCCATATGAGTATCATAATGACCACCAACGTGCTAAGTGTAGATGTGCGGACTCATCTAGCCAAGTAGTCCATCATCAATGTTTGCACATATTGAGCTTACCATCTCAACAATGCTCATATAGAATATAATCCAAACTTCTATGTTTGGCTCATGTGAAAATAAAGCACTATACCCTTACACAAAATGCCCTCTACACTCTAGCCTTCAATCCTAGGTAGGATTCTTCTCAATTTTGAGGAGGCGAGGATAAGGTGAATCATAAGGAGAATCAAAATCAAATCAAACACATAAGGAAACAAAAAGGAAAAACACATCTTAAAAGCCTCAATCCACATCTACGAATAGAAAACGAATGAAAAAATTAAATAGAGATTCGAAAAAATGTCACAACCTTTGAAAGCAAGAACGAGCCCATGGCCTTCCCTTCATGGAAGTGGAAAGAGTAAAGTATGACCTCTCCCTTGAAAACTGGGCGTACAACCAGCTCAGATTCAAGAGCATTCACAACATCGAAGAAGTGGTGACCAGTGAGGAGGTCATCAGGAGGATTGTTAACCAATGCAACCTTGCCAAGTACATCAAAAAGTTCAAACAAGAGCCTGACCACACTAAGTGCATGGAATTCTTAAGGACGTTTAACCCTGACGAGTGTGGGACGGTATCTATAGGAAGCATGGAAGGAATCAAGCAGGTGTAGGTGCCACTCAGTAGAAGCTTGGTGAAAAAGGTGTTGGGATTGGAATCAAAGGTGGAGAAGAGGTAGACAAGAGACGTCTATGCCATGATGGGGATGATAAAGGAAAGTGTCTTGATGAATGATAACATAAGCATCTATGATATTCTCAATGCACAAGTTAGATTGCAGGCCAAGGTGATCCACTCCCTCTTCTCCAGCCAAAGGTATAACTTACTTATGCATAAGATCAGTGTGCCCTTGTGCTGGAGAGCATGGAAACTCACTCGCTAGATGAGGTAGATTAGAATGGCTATGTGGAGAAGCACCATAGACCAATCTGCTAAGGCACTAGCCTTTGTAAGTAGACTAGTGGGTGGTGAGTCCCCAACATCGAAAGGAACCAATAAAAAAAGGCCTTCAACCAAAACCTTGTTTATAGGGTATGGAGAAATCTTAACCACCCTTATCCAAGAGGCAATAAAAGAGACATGCGGGAGAAGAGGAAGCAGATGAAACACCTAATAGGTCACCTCCTCGTCAAGACAAAGAACAATCAAGTGAGAGGATGATTAGTGAAGAAGAGGGAGGGCAAGAAGCTCAATCCAGCAAAAGAGGAAGGCAAAGACGCTTAAAAAGAAGACAACACAGAAAAATTAGGAGGAAGAGAGGAAGAGAAAGGAGGAAGGGGACCTACAAAAAGCCAAGAATGAGTCAAAAAGAGCTGAGGAAGAGAGGAGGAGAAAAGCTATCAAACAGGAGGAGGAGTTGAGAAGAAAATAAGAGGAGGACTTGGCACAAGCCATTCACATGTCCATTGAGTAGCAGTGTAGGCATGAGGAGCTAGCAGCAATGAGCTTGCCAAGGTAGAACAGGCCGGGAACCAATGGCCAAGCATCAAAAGACTTACCTCCACCCATCCTAGAGGGAAAGGGCAAGGCCCCACTCCTCTGACCTCGCCTACCATCTTGACAAACACCCCAACCATCACAGCAATGCCAAGCACTCCAACAACAGTAGATGCTAGTAACCTCATGGCATGGATGCAGTTCTTGGTCAATAAGGCACATACCCCAATGCCCACCTCCAGTGCAAGAACCCCAATGATAGGAATGAAAAGACCCAAGAACAGGTACTACTATCACGGGTCCGCAGCCCAAGGACCGTAGCCTGCTGACCAGGACGAGCATGTCAAGAAGCTTTACGCTCAATCAGAAATGGCAAAGGAGGAGAAGAGAGCAGCAGTAGAAAAGTTGGAAATAGAAAGGAAAATGTCAAATACCTTTCAACTAGAAAAGACTTGCCAAGCGGCCTTGCAACAAAAAGAAATCCACATGCTAAAAGCGGAGCCGAGGGGGCCAGGGAAGATGAAGAGGAACAATGGCAAAAAAGACTAGAAGAAGAGAACCATGAGCTGGTCGAAATGCAAAGGGAGTACAAACTCCTAGTTCTACAACAAGTGGAGCTCAAAATGCATATGAGAAGACTCCAAAAGGGCATGGAAGAGCTTGCCGGCTGGAAACAAAGAGAGCATAGGAGCAAGAGGAATGGGAAAAAGAGAGGGAAGAAGCAAAGCGTAGAATGCAAAGACAAAGAGAGGAACAAGCAAGACTAGAAAAGAAGATTGGGCACCTGACAAAAGAAAAAGATGAACTTATGCAAAAATGGAAAAGGCAGGAGCAGGTGATAGTGGCCTTGTCACAAAGGCAAAGTGAGGGCTTGGAAGAGATGAAAAGTAAGGCAAGGGAATGGGAGGCCAAGAGCAAGAAGAAAGTGAAAGACCTAGCGAGCCACTTGGCCCTTGCAGAAGGAAGCAGAATACTAGCAAAAAGGAGGGCAGGTGCCACTCAAGCTAGTCTCGAAGCCCAACAACATGCCTTCCTCAGTATGATCTTCGACATCACACTCTCTGAGGAGGAGGAGGAGGTAGCTGTGGTGTTTAAAAGAAAACTAGAAATAGCCCGCAAGGCGATTAAACAAGGGTTGTGCTCCCAAGTCCAAGACACAAGTCTCAATCCGATCGGGCAAGATCAGTGAGAGAATCTATTGAGAGTAGGCTTGACACCATAGGAGGTTGACACATTGGGACTCCAAGAAGAACAACCACAAGAGGCAAGAGCAGGGTCAAGCCATGAAGGAGCACAACGAGATGAGGAGTGGATTCCACCACCTCCCTCACCACAACTAGAGCCCCCTCAAGAGCAAAATGCCACAATAGAAAGAAGGGAAAAAGTGAAAAAGAAGAGGGCCAAAATGCTGGATCAAGCACACAAAATGGCAAAAGCACAATCGCGTGCAATTCCAAAGCCTCCCATCCCACCAAAAAGGGACTGCTCACCCATGAACTAGAATATGGAGCTATCAGTTTGGGAGCAATGGGAATCCCTAGACTACCAAATTACTCAGAAGAAGGCTTGGTGATCGATGACTCATTGATAGAGAGAAGAATCCAACAGCTTGGGAGTAGTGAAAGGCTACGAATCCCAACCTAAGTAGAGAAGAAGAGTTTGGAATAGCAATGTGGTCAGTTCGACTGATAGTTTGAACTCTAAAAGGACCTAGCCCTCAAAAATTCATTTTTTTTAAATGTCCCTGGACTGAGTACAGAAATACCAAGCCACCTTTTTCAAAGTTTTGCTACTTGACATGCTTGTCAAACCAGCTTTTGAATCTTGCCTTCTTGCATATTAGCGCATGGGTGGCTAGAAGCCGAGTTTTCGATAAGCGTTCAAGCTCAACTAGGCATTACGTCCATGCCTCCTTCCCATCCCATCTCTCTTGAAGAGCTATCCTTAGGCTAGGGAGGACAAAAAACTCTAAGGGTAGAATTGCCTCAGTTCCATACGTCCACCTATATAGAGTTTGACCCACATCCATTTTATAAGTTGTGCATGGTAGGTCCACAAGGCCGCCATCAACTTGTTATCCCAATCACTGCACGAAGCAGAGACTACCTTGGTCAGGACATTCACCAAGATTTTATTTGTGGATTTAGCTTGGCCGTTTGCTTGAGGGTAATAAGGCAAAGATTTTTTATGGATGATTAGGAAGGTGGATAAGAGATGAGCTATCACTTCGTTGATGAAGTGTGTGCCTTGGTCACTAACAAGTTCAATGGGGCAACCAAATCGAGAGAAAACTTGCTCCCATAAGAACTTGGCAGTGGTCCAAGTGTAGTTTCTACTCATAGCACGTAATTTTTCCCATTTTTTTAGATAATCAGTGGGGCAACAATGATGTATTTAGCTTGTGAATACTGTGTGGCAGGAGTAATGGGTCCGATGAAGTCAATTCTGCATTTCTCAAAGGGTTGTCGTGGAATGATTGGGGTTAGCTCCACGTGATCCTTATGAATAGGGACTAAGTGTCCTTCTACAATTCCATTATGTGCCTTTTGAGAGTGAGCACGTCATGCATTTCATGCTCACACACACATCTGCGCAGCAACCCATCTTGCCCCAACCTGTGGAGTTAGCCTGCTATCAGCTGATAGGGTTGGATCTTCAGAATGAGCTACCTAAGTCGGCGGGCCTTTTCTATTGGTCGTTTAGGTAGTCGGTGCTCAAGCACTTGGACTATGTCATTTGCCCAATACGATGTCATGTTGGCCCTAAACAAATCTTTTTCATTGGATAAGCGGAATAGATGTGTGTTTGGTAGCTCATCATCCACAATGCCTTCTAGCAGCTTCTCCCGTGGGGACTCAAGAAGTATGGTCAATCATGTAGTGTTGCCTCCCTTTACGTACTACCTTTCATATTTATGGCACGAAGCTTACAATTGTGGGAGGCAAGCAACTCATACAAGAAAAAGAGTGTTCAACTCTTTTCCCAACTATTTTGCCATTTACTTTGAACTTATATTCAAAGTATGTACAGTCTAGCATCTCCAAGGTATCCCTTACATCTTTAAGACTCCAATTGGAAGTTATATTTACCTCCTTTTCTATAACTTACACCTTAAGTTTGAAGGGTGTGCGATTTGTATCAGAATCCAAGGGAATCCAAATGCCTAGTTAAGTTTGTATCTCCTATAATCAAAGCCCAAAGCAAGAGTTTTTCATGCTATGTTATAACATAGAGACAAGGATTGGGGGCATACAATACACCTCATGGTGTCGCCCTTATGGTCAACCTCTCTAGATTTCCAAAGCCTTTCTATAATGTTATCTAGTTCTGTTTCTACAAAATTTCTACTTAGCCAATATACTTTTGTTCTTTGTAAGTTTGCTATTTTGAAGCAACCCACAAAGATATGTAAGGGGATAAACCATGACATGCATATTCTTCTTGAGATCCTTCCAACTATCATGGACTTTTAAATATCTTGACATATTTTGAATTTAAAATTATGCATCATTGCCTTACCAAGAATCTCCCAAATTTGAGATGAGAGACTTGGCAATGGCAAATCCTCGATATGTCCATATGTACCATCTCTAGACGGAACCACATACTATGCATAATATATAAAAATTATTCTCTCACTAAAAGAACCGATGGTCTCATCAGCATTGATAATGTCTGCAAACGCCTTATGAACTGCATTGAAAGTTCTACTCAAACTCTCCACAGGTTTCCATTCAGTACTTGTTGCTGATGGAAATATATCTACAACCAAGAATTCGATATTAATACTTGCTTAAATGAAAAAAAAAACCACATATGTTATCAACTTAAGACTTACAATGTATCTACTGGCAAACACGTTCGTTAGGAGACAAGTGCATATCCATGGCCATGTGAACATGTTGGACTTTGACTAACCACCCTTCATACATAATTTTGAAAGCAATGATACACCCCTTCCAGTGATGTTTTATATCCTTTCTTTTTTTTCTTTTCACCTTGAAAGAGCTTTTGTAAGAGGGTAACATGGTAACCCAATCATTTATGCAAAAGGTTTTGGGTTCCCAATTTTTGTCTACTCCTTGGCTATAGACACTGCAAGAGTTTATTAAATGAGAAGGGTACCTTTTGGATGCCATACTTAGATTGAATTCACAAAGAAAAGTGTCCACTGAGAAAGGCAAACGAGCAAAGAAAGAAGCTCACAGAGAAAGGCGAATGAACTAAAAAGGAATATTAAGAAGACTAATGAAAATATATTGGGGGTGCCAAAAGCTCCCGACTTAAAAAAAAGTCATTATTAACGTTAGAGCATTTTTATCATGTCCTTTGTTAGATTTTATAAGTAAATAAGGACTTTGGGACTACCAAAACATGTCAAACTTTGTAGATTCTGGCTAAAAGAGAGGAGAGAATCACAAAGTGGACTCTAATGTCTCCAAAAAGGAGGAGACAAGAATACCATATTCTTGCATACGTGGAAAACTCTCTTTGGCTCTTTCCTTAATCCCATGATTAACAAAAGTGCATTTTTTGAAGCATGTTTGGCCCTAATTCTTGGTATCATGAAGAAGACAATACGGCATGATTCCACAATGTTTTAGCTTGGCAAGAGGTGCTCTTGCTCTATATTATGAAGGAGATGATACGATGCGATAGAGAAGAAGCGTAAGCACTATAAGATGTCTCCTCACTTTGTATTGTGGACTAGCAAACAAGCGCACACAAGGCAGAGAAGATATGATGCGATAGGCAAGAGAGGCAATCTACGAGGGGTTGTTTTTCGCATTGTATGGTGGATGACTAAAATGAGCCATGTAACCCAAGTTGGGTCTTATATACTTGTGTTACGTGTGACACATGGCATTGTATTATTGGCTAGGGTTTGCTACAAGCATCTACGTGGCCGTCCATATGGTAAATCACCCTGGTTGTCTATAAATGCATGCTACAATGATTTTTTTTGCTTTTTTACCAAATCTTACTCTCAAATTGTTTTAGTCCTCTGAAGCTATTTTTGAGTAACTCCTTGTGCTATTTCCTTTTAGTTATTGTGGGAATCACAATACAAAGTGAAAAGTGTTGTTGGTCACATGTGCAAGTTTGTTTTTGTGTTGTATTGACATTTTATGATACGAAGCGAGCATGCTTCTTAGTGTGGTTGGCTTCATCTATTTGCACCGTATCATGCATCCTTTTATATCTAAACCAAAAGATATTGAAGGCTCCCAAGATATGGTTACTCCAAAGAGGAAAAGAAGAAGCTTGTCTTCAGGGTTAAGGGGTTTCTGGTTGTGCTTCCTTTTCTCCTAAAATTCCCACTACTTCTTCTCCTTGCTTAGCAGAGAAAGTGTGGGAACACCTAAGAAATCTCCAGTCAAAGGTAAGTTACCATTGAGGATTCTTGGATTGTCTAAGATCGCAGAGGTTTCTTCCTCAGAAAGGCTCCTAGACTTTCTTCTTTAGAATGGCATGGAGTTATCTTACTATGGAACTGAAAAGGATATTTTCAACCCTCATTGGAATATTGACCATGTCTTGAATTCTTGCAAAAAAAAATTGTGGAGGAGTTTGCTAAGTTTGAAAATCTTTCATTGCTTGTGGTTGAAAAGGATACAAAGGAATATGGTCATATACCTATTGGGAGCCCATCTCCAAAGAAGGCATTATTCACAAGGAAGTGTGAATCTCATTCTCTTGATAGGTTTTGTGCACCATATGTATTTTGTTTTTTCTCATTATAGGAAATGGAGGCTTATGACAAAAGTAGTTGCATTCATTATGTATACTCTTGTTAAATATCCTGTCAAATGTGATGAACAACAATTGGAGGAACCAAAATGTTCTAGCTTATGCCTTTTGGATAAAGTGGCAAATGAGAAGGATGCAAAGGAATGTTTAGACCCCCAACAAGAAGCATATATTGCTAGCAAACTACATGTTGCCCAATTCAAAGCCGAGACCATAATTGAAGAAAGCAATGTAAATGTAGATATTGTATGTGAATTCTCTTCTTTCTATACTATTCCTTCTCTTCCAACTTTTCCTATTAAGGAATAGGAATACATATTGCTATCAGACATCCAAAGGCTCTTCAATATCAGGGAGGATTATCATTTAGCAATCATTGCAAAGGCTTCTAATGCTACAAATGGCATTGTTGATGTCGAAAATGAATAGAAAGAAGAGTTACTTAAACTAGACACTAAAATTATAAATGATAAGTTTATTGATACAAGGGATGCTCTTTCTCTTTGTTTCAACAAGGAAAATGATGCTAAAATAGAGTTGGGGATTACTGATGAGGACTTCAACTGCCTTCAAGACTAACTTGGAATTTCCAATTTTGGAAGAGAGGAGTCAGAGTATGTTAAAGAATTGCAAGATATCAATAAGGCACAATCATCAATTAATATATGGAATCTAACTAAGCTAGAGAATGATGAAAATCAATTGGTGCTATTATCTTCAATTTTGTAAGATACATTAAGCTAGAGAATGATGAAAATCAATTGGTGTTATTATCTTCAATTGGTGCTATTATCTTCAGAGTATGTTAAAGAATTGCAAGATATCAATGAGGCACAATCATCAATTAATATATGGAATCTAACTAAGCTAGAAAATGATGAAAATCAATTGGTGCTATTATCTTCAATTTTGTAAGATACATTAATATGCTTGATTTCAACTTTCATTTGGCATCCATCTTTTTTGAAGTTGGAGATTGAAGATTTTGAAAACTTCTTGGGATGGGAAAAAGGGTTGAGAGCTGGTGCTAGTTCATTCAAAGATGTTGCACTTGGCCATTACTTGCCAAGGATTGATCCCCATGTTTTCTTATTATTCCATAGCATCTTCTCAAAGGAAGAAACATGGCCTATACTATGTATTAAGGCACTTACAAGGCTACTTGGTTTCTCTAGGTTACAGTATAATCCACACAAGGTGATGTTTTTGGAGAAGTTAACAGCAATTAGGATTTTTGGTTATGGTCATTGTTACTTTGCTTCTAGAGTAGGATACATTTTGGCCCTCTCATCCTATGCTTTAGTAGAAAATTGAACTAATATAAAATCAACAGTTGGATACAAGAGAAGAAAATTTCTACATTATAGAGGAAGGATCCATGAGGAGGAGGAAGATACGGAGGCTCTTGAGAGCTAGATTTGTACTTTTCTATCTTGAAAAATACTATGAATTCTCAAGTTTCATTGTCATCTTTAGTATTCATTCTTTGAAGCTGTCGTCGAAAAAAACAATTGAATAGCTCCTTAAAGGCATTGCTTTTTGTAACTCCTCCTCCATGTCTTGTGCTCTTTGAAAAAAACTTGTATATTCTTGATAATGAGATTTTTCCATGCCTTGGCAACTATAAGTTGCTAGGGGCCTTGCTCCTCCATAAAGTAAGGCCCATGGATATGGAGGATATGCTGAAAATACAAGAGAGTAACAATTATTTTACACCATTGGTAAATTTATCAAAGAAAAGTTGGATTGAATATTCTCTCTTACCAAATAAAATGTGATATCCTTTTCTCCCCATGCCTCATTAGTGCTTTAAGAGTAGCCAGTTCCTTTAAAAATGTACATGCTTCCCTTAAAGACATTTCAATGTAATGTGTTTTATGGCATTTTTGACAACGTTTAGTTCTTGCTTGTTTTTATAACTTTAAATATTAAGTTTTTGCCTTAAAAATAGGATATAACTCGTCAATACTTGGCCATTTTATGGCTCGTTAGTACCTTGTGTTTTATAACTTTAACCACGTTATTCTTTAGGCTAAAGTTATTTAGTTTCAAATAGGATATGACATGTCAACACTTTGCCAATGTGTTTTATGGCATTTTCACTAATACCTTGTTTTTTAAAAGAGGTAAGTTCTTGCTTTTTATGGCATTTCGTTTTTGTGTTTTATGGCTTTAAATATTAAGTTCTTGCCTAAAGAAATAGGATATGACTTGCTAGCACTTTGCCAGCACATGTGAAGTAATTGTTTCAAGGACTTTGATAGCAAAACAATTTATTAGTACATCTGTTACTAATACTTATATGAAACTAATCTATACAAACCTTTCAAAGCAATGCTATTTTATTATTTTAATCTTCTATTCTATTGGTAATGATTGTTTATTTATGCAACAAAACAGATGTCGGCTAATGACACTATAAGAAAACCGCTTGCCCAAAGAGCTTTAGCGTATCAATGACAAAACGTCACTTAATTGAATAGGAGTCAATAATTTATTATGTCTTCTATATCAACCTAAAATCGGTTTCTAACAATAAAACACTTTATCATCAGCAACGCCAAAGGCCCACTAGCTAAGGAGGACCAATCTAATCATTGATTCTTATAGCATTGAAGAACTTATTGTTTGAAAAACACCATAAAACGCAAAAACTAAATGACATAGAACACAAGAACATCAAGGTATTTGGAAAGCACCATATCCTGGAACACAAAAATGACAAGGTGCTTAAAAAGCTAATTATGATTGCTTTTATCATGCTCACATCCATTATGCTATTTATTTGATTAACTATTGAATTGATTTCGCATAAAGTGTGTTTTATCATCCAATTCTCTCAACAAGGTCAATATTTCACTACTTTAATATTTATACAAATGTCCACATCATGCTTCATTGCCTAAAATGTCGGATGAAGTGCTCGTCTAATTTTAGGGGCATGGTCATCTCGTCTAGGAAGCTATGGATGCCCTCATTGATAGCATATGTGGGCAACTATGTCAAAACAACAAACCTTACAAACAAAAAAGTCATCTTTGTTGCGCGATTTTATGGGAATCTGGATTGCGAGTCGTGGGTCCATCTTTTTTTTGTTACACCAATGTGGATTACTAAGTGATTCGTAATCTAACCTCTCGCTTGCAATCTGGTCATCCCATAAGGCAACAGAATTGATGGAGTGACATAGATTAGGTATTCAAGCAAACTTTCTGACGACATCCCATTCACTTACATCCATTAGTTTGTGATCTAGGGAGAACTGTCCATGTATCGAAGCGACTTGTTATCCTAATTTATTTTATCTAACACGATCTGGTTCCTGTACTGACCCAAGATATGCTTTTCAATATTCATGCATTGACTATTGGGAAGGATTTCTAAAACCTAAGATTGAAAGTCCTTTACTTGCAAGTCACAAGTTTTCAAGGCCAAACAACTGAAACAAATCGATTATCACAAGAAACTATGGCTTCGCTGGAATATCGACCCGGGCCCAAATAATCATGAAGTTTGTTTCATTTGCTAACATTAACTGGCTATTTGGATAGCCACATCCAACTCCAATGAAAACTTGGAAAGAGAGACAACCATTTAATAACTCATAGGGGTAGAACTTATAGACAAGGCACCTCCTAGCAGCGCAAGTAGAGGAATCAATTGAACCGCTTCGTCTCAACGAGCTACCTCGAAACACGTTACTAACTAGAGATTGCCTTTTTTTTTTCTCTTAAGTTAAGAAACCTCCGTCTCAAATTGGCAAGAATCAAGATAAAGAGATCAGATTCAATGCTAAAAGATGCAAAATGAATTAACAATATTTAGAGATAACGTAATAATAATTGGCAATGATTTCTTTAATGCACTACAAGGATATGAGGCTATAGCGACGCGCGTTAGCAACGACAAATAGCGGCGTCGCTATTTGCGTAGCTATTAGAGTCGCAAATGTGACGCTAATAGCAATGCAAATAGCGACGGTACCTAGAGGAAAAAAATGCGGGCTGAAACCCGAGCACGTCATTTTTCGCGCATTCACGAAAGAGAGAGCAAGAGGGAGAGTGACCATCTTGCTAAGAGGGAGAGAAAGAGAGAAAGAAGGCTTCTCACCGCCACTGCCATTCGCGAAGAAGAGGACCCGCCAAACCCTTCTTCGAGCCTTTACGGTGAGAGCATTGTCCATTCTTGCTTTGCTTTTGAGTTTTCTCTCTCTCTTTTACTTGTTTTTTGTATGATTCGTGTGTATTGAGAGAGGGAGAGAAAATGAGAGAGAAAGAGAGGGAGAGGGAGAGGGAGGGAGAGGAAATGATAAGAGGGAGAGGGAGGAAATGGAAGAGGGAGGGAGAGGGAGAGGGAGGGAGAGAGAAAGAGAGGAAGAGGGAGAGGGGGAGGGAGAGAAAATGAGAGAGGGAGAGGGAGTTTTCTCTCTCTCTTTTACTTGTTTTTGGTATAATTCTTGTATATTGAGAGAGGGAGAGGAAATGAGAGAGAAAGAGAGGGAGAGGGAGAGGGAGGGAGAGGAAATGAGAGAGGGAGGAAATGGGAAGGGAGAGGGAGAGAGAGAGAGGGAGAGAGAAAGAGAGGGGGAGGGAGAGGAAATGAGAGAGGGAGAGGGAGACATTAAACATAATAGGGAAATGAGAGAGGGAGAGGGAGAGGGAGGGAGAGAGAAAGAGAGGGGGAGAGAGAGGAAAAGAGAGGAAAAGAGAGAAAAAACATTAAACATAATAGGGAAAGAGAGAAAGAGAGGGTGAGGGTGAGGGAGGGAGAAGAAATGAGAGAGGGAGAGGAAGAGAGCAAAAGGAAACGAGAGAGGGAGAGGAGAGAGAAAAATTTGAGAGAAGGATAGGAGAGAGAAAAAGAGAGAAAATATGTTAAACATAATAGGGAAAGAGAGAAAGAGAGGGTGAGGGTGAGGGTGAGGGTGAGGGAGGGAGAGGAAATGAGAGAGGGAGACGAGAGAGAAAAAGAGAGAAAAAATATTAAACATAATAGGGGAAGAGAGAAAGAGAGGGAGAGGGTGAGGGAGGGAGAGGAAATGAAAGAGGGAGAGGAAGAGAGCAAAAGGAAATGAGAGAGGGAGAGGAGAGAGGAGAGAGAAAATACATTAAACATAGAGGCTGAGGATGAGGGAGGGAGAGGAAATGAGAGAGGGAGAGAAAGAGAGAGAAAAATGAAAGAAAGAGAGAAAAGAAAATGAGAGAGTGATAAAAAATGAGAGAAAGATAGAAAAAAAATGAGAAATGGAGAGGAGAGAGAAAAAGAGAGAAAAAACATTAAACCTGATAGGGAAAGAGAGAAAGAGAGTGAGGGAGGGAGCGTATACGAGAGAGGGAGAGAAAGAGAGAAAAGGAAATGAGAGAGGGAGAGAAGAGAGAAAAAGAGAGAAAAAACCCATATACCTAATAGGGAAAGAGAGAAAGAGAGGGTGAGGGTGAGGGAGGGAGAGGAAATGAGAGAGGGAGAGAAAGAGAGAAAAGGAAATGAGAGAGGGGGAGGAGAGAGAAAAAATGAGAGAGGGAGAGGAGAGAGAAAAAACATTAAACCATAGGTAAAGAGAGAAAGAGAGGGAGAGGGTGAGGTAGGAAGAGGAAATGAGAGAGGGAGAGGAAGAGAGAAAAGGAAATGAGAGAGGGAGAGGAGAGAGAAAATACACTAAACATAGAGGGGGAGGGTAAGGGAGGGAGAGGAAATGAGAGAGGGAGAGAAAGATTTAAAAAAATGAGAGAGTGGTAAAAAATGAGAGAAAGAGAGAAAAAAATGAGAGAGGAAGAGGAGAGAAAAATAGAGAAAAAACATTAAAGTTGATAGGGAAAGAGAGAAAGAGAGGGAGAGGGTGAGGGTGAGGGTGAGGGAGGGAGCATATTCGAGAGAGGGAGAGAAAGAGAGAAAAGGAAATGAGAGAGGGAGAGGAGAGAGAAAAAGAAAAAAAACCCATATACCTAATAGGGAAAGAGAGAAAGAAAGGGAGAGGGTGAGGGAGGGAGAGGAAACAAGAGAGGGAGAGAAAGAGAGAAAAATAAATGAGAGAGGGGAGGAGAGAGAAAAAATGAGAGAGGGAGATGAGAGAGAAAAAGAGAGAAAAAGCATTAAACCTAATAGGAAAGAGAGAAAGAGAGGGAGAGGGTGAGGCAAGGAGAGGAAATGAGAGAGGGAGAGGAAGAGAGAAAAGGAAATGAGAGAGGGAGAGAAGAGAGAAAACACACTAAACATAATAGGAAAAGAGAGAAAGAGAGGGTGAGGGTGAGGGAGGGAGAGGAAATGAGAGAGGGAGAGGAGAGAGAAAAAAATGAGAGAGTGAGAGGAGAGAGAAAAAGAGAGAGAAAAAATTAAACCTGATAGGGAAAGAGAAAAAGAGAGGGAGAGGGTGAGGGAGGGAGAGGAAATGAGAGAGGGAGAGGAAGAGAGAAAATGAAATTAATTGTTGTTATTTGTAGTAGTAGTAGTTTTTCTTTTTCTTTTCTTGTTTATTGTTGTTTAGTTTTCTTGTTTTTAGTTGTAGTAGTAGTATTAGTAGTAGTAGTAGTAGTTTTTTCTTCTTTTCTTATTTATTGCAGTAGTAGTAGTAGTAGTAGTAGTTGTTGTTGTTGTTGTTTTTTTTTTTTAATTCTTCTTTTCTTGTTTATTATAGTGGTCGTAGTCGTGGTAGTGGTAGTGGTAGTGGTAGATGTGGTGGTCGTAGAGTCGTGCTCGTGGTCGTGGTCATGGTCGTGGTTGTGGTCGTGGTCACAGTCGTAGTCGTAGTCGTGGTCGTGGTTGTAGTCATGGTCGTGGTCGTGGTCATGGTCGTAGTCGTAGTCGTAGTCGTAGTCATGGTCGTGGTCATCATAGTTGTAGTCGTAGTCATAGTCATGGTCGTGGTCGTGGTCGTGGTCATGGTCGTGATCATGGTCGTAGTTGTGGTCGTGGTCGTCGTAGTCATAGTCGTGGTCCTGGTCGTGGCCGTGGCCGTGGTCTTAGTCGTGGCCGTGGTTCTAGTCGTGGTCGTAGTCGTAGTCATGGTCGTGGTCGTCGTAGTCGTAGTCGTAGTTGTGGTCGTGGTTGTGGTCATGGTCGTGGTCGTGGTCGTAGTCGTAGTCGTAGTCATAGTCATAGTCATAGTCATAGTCGTAGTCGTGGTTGTGGTCTTCATCGTAGTCGTAGCCGTGATCGTTAAAGAAAATGAGAGAGGGGAAGGAAGAGAAAAAAGAAGAAGGAATGAGAGAGAGTGAATAAACATGCAACGTAATAAAGAAAGAGAAAAAGAGAGAGAGATTGAAGGAGAGGAGATAATGAATGGATAAAAAGCAATTGGATAAAAAACAAATAGAAAGTGGTGGTGAGGTCCGGTGCAACACCAGGAGATGGGAAACACTCCGACATATATATGCTAATCTGTGGGTGGGTGGGTGGGTGGGTGGAGACTTTACATACGTTAATTTTTGCTGAGTTACAAGAGAAGAAATCCCTTCTCAAACAACTTAAGAAAGAAAAAAAGAATGATAACAAAAACAAATTGTTTATCGTAATGTAGATAAAATGGAAAACGATGAAGGTCTTGTTATTCAAGATCACGAGGCGTATCTTAATCAGCATGTCCCATGTCCTTGCTCTCAATGCAAGCTGGCAATTAGACAAAAACGTCGATTGTCTATAGAACACGTACGATGCTTCGACGAGTTTCAATCTGAGATCATTGATCAGACGATTGCAGATTTTCAACAAACAGTAAGAAAAGTTAATATCAATCATGCATTGTGCTCGCAAGCTAATTGAATACCATATACAAGAAGATTGGGTGTGGCTAGAAAATTTTCTATCCAGGGAGGTGACGTCTCATCCCAAGGAGGAGTGCACCCTTTGCGGCCAATTAGAAGAGTTCGTGGGCGTGCAATGGATGGAGTGCCTGAGCCAATCCACCACTTGGAAGGCACTACCCAATCTCTACCGTCAATATTAGAGGAGACAGGCAGCCTTCCAGACCTACCTACAACCTTGGAGCCTGAGATGGAGGCAATGATCGATGCATTGATTCCCATGGATGTCGAGACTTCTGATATGCTTAGAGAGGAAGCATCCATACCATTATATGATGGGTGCCAAGTATCTTGCCTGAAGACTCTACTTGCACTCCTAAGTGTGCAAGCAAAATATGGGTGGAGCGATGCGAGTGTGACCGAGTTGTTCAGGTACCTTGTACATACGTTTCATTGATTTCTTTTCGGTACTATTATTAAAAACATTTGTGCTTTTTCAAGGTGTTTTATGATTTTTTTTCAGGTTATTGAAATATCATATATTACCACCTGCAAATACCATGCCTGAGTCTCGTGATGATGCACGACATGTTATACGAAAGCTTGTCATGGACTACAACAGCATTTTTCTTAGACATTTTTCGCTTATCCCCCGCATAAACCACATGTTATACGAAACCATCCCTCAAAAAGTTCTTAGACATTTTTCGCTTATCCCCCGCATAAACCACATGTTTCGTACGTCCGGCATTGCAAGCTTGACAACGTTGCATGTGCAGAATTGGTCCACAGATGGAGTTCAATGAATATCAACGGATTCACACGCATGGAGCCACATTGACTCTACCTTTCTATACTTTGCCCAAGAGCCAAGGAATCTTTGGCTCGGTCTTGCAAGATGGCGTGAACTTATTCGGTCTGCGCTCAACTTCTTACAGTGTGTGACCTATAGTCCTTGTCAACTACAATATCCCTCCATGGCTTTCTACGAAGAAATGACATCTCATCCTTAGCTTACTCATCCCTGACCGCTACAAAGTTAAAAATATGGACATGTATCTTCGTCCATTAGTTGATGAGCTTAAGATTTTGTGGGAGAAGGGGATCACGGTGCAAGATATGAGCAAGCGTGATGGTAGACGGTCTCCCAATATTCGAGCCATTCTCATGTGGACGATGCATGACTTTTCGGGATTCGGAGAGTGCTCAAGTAAATAGGATTCCGTTCTCGTTGGTAATATTTATATTTTATCTCATTCAAGTTTGTATTCACTAGATAGAGGTGTTGGAACAGGTCTGGTTACCTCAGGTTATCATGCATGTCCATTGTGTAGGTCACAGTTAGACTCCTGAAGGTCATGAACCATGAAGAAGATGGTATATCAAGGACACGCCGCTTTCTTGCCAGAGAGTCATGACTCGAGGAAGGTTTTCTTGGATGGCCTCCAACACGTATGAATGCTGCAAGCTGGTACGAGCTGAAAACGGTCCACACAGAGTCACATCCAAATGGAATGCGGCAGTTCTCAGTTTTCTACTAGTTGCCATATTGGACCCACTTATTGGATCCCATGCATATTTTCAAGAATGTGGGCAGCTTGTTATTGGACCACATCATAGGAAAGAGAGACACTATAGGGGCACGAATAGATTTGAAGGAGGTAGGCAAGATGGAGGCAGTTTGGCCGCAGTTGAGTGCTGATGGTCGCATGCAGCTACCTCGCGCTCCTTGGGTTTTGTCCACTAAAGAAGAGCACATTGTGAAGCAACTAGTCAAGTCTATCCGCACTCTGACGGGTATGATGCATTCTCTCAGGTCTGCATTTTCTAAAGACGACCAATTATCAAGGCTAAAATCCCATGACTGGCATAAGATATGTCAAGTTTGTACTACGAATGGATTGTAATTGGCGTGCGCATTTTGCTATTCGGAGTGTAGCCATTTTTCATAATGCTTTATCATTTGTGGCAGTTTGTACTACCGATCGCGATCGCAGGATGCCTTACTCCAGAAATATGTGGGGCCATTTACAGGTTGTCGAATTTGGTGCAATGGATCTCACAAAAGGAGATTAAGACATCCTTTATTGAATCTGCGAGATAGGGAGTAGTGGAGACGATTTGTCTCTTTGAGAAATACCTGTCTACCAGCATGCTCACGCTACAAATCCACCTTCTTGTGCATCTTGTAGATGAAGTGGAGATTGTTGGAGTTGTCCATACGTGATAGATGTTCTTATTGGAGCGCTTCATGAAAACCCTGAAAGGCTTTGTGCGACAACGAGCTCGGCCAGAAGGTAGCATGGCTGAAGGTTGATTGGTGTCTGAGGCATTAGTGCATATTTCACAATGGCTACCAAGGGTGGATCTAGACAACAAAATGCTATGGTCGCCCTGAAGGACGATGATAGACTGACCGAAGATGTGGTGGTTGGAAATGGAGTAGAAAAAAGAATGGATGTTGTAATGGAGGAGAAGGTGAATCACTTTTGTATGTTGCACCATGCCTCTATGGAGACATGGCTTGCCAAGTACCAGATCGCTAGGCAAGATCGAGAGGAAGCGCGATCTGAATTTTGACGTAGTATGCACCATCGACCGATTTGATATCCTGAGGGCATGGAGGAGATGCCGTGGTTCATGTCAACGTGATGGTTGCATGGAGCTTTGACCGCAGCGTCTCGCAAAGGAGCGGAGGTCTCAATGAAGGAGTGGGAATTCTTGAGGAGATATAGTTCAAAGGTGATGATGTGTTTAGGATTTTTGTATCTATATTTTATATGCAACAACTAATTTGAGTGTTTCAATGTACAGTAAAAAATATATAGTGCAACATAGTTGCATGGACGGTATTTTCGCGTGGAGCGTCTTGACAAAATATGCTTCACAATGGACTGTGGTATCATAGCAAGGTTCGAGCAGGAGAGCCAATGACGAGCAACGGATCCAAACACAGTTATAGATGAGATGGAGTATTTTGGGAACATGCAAAGTATTGTTACGATGGATTACCGTAGCTTCTCCATGATACTATTCGATATGCAGTGGTTCAAAGTGGTACTTGAAGGAGCTGGAGCAATAGTTCGACAAGGTCCATCTGGATTTCTCGAAATAGATTCCGAAAAAAAATGGACGGATTTGCGTGACACCTTTGTGTTGCCGGCCCATTGTGAATAGGTGCATGAACTCATTTGTTTGTTGATTGTATTACGACATGGTATATGTCACAATAGTTTAATCTCTCTTGTACGTATTTGTGAACATATAATCTTCTATCCAAACCCCCGACAACCTTGATGGTGGTATGTTATACCTTCAGCTCCCCGAAGTGTGAGAGCATATGATCAAAGCAATGTTCCGAGCATAAGTGAGAACAATATGCAAATAAAGGGATTGATATTGCAAGGGGTGGAGGCCACCGAAAGCTTGGAGCATGTAGAGGAGCCAGTATCAGCTAACAATGATGGAAATATAGGAGTCCAAGAATTCTTTGAGAACGAGGTGGACTCATTCTTTTGCGGTAACATATCTATCGACCTTCCAGTGTATGCGGAGTTGTGTCAGGAGATTGACATGGGACCATAGGATACTTCATACTTGGAGCATCCACTTACTCAATTCATTGACTAATCGCTTATAAGGGTACATAAGATATGCATTTTAAGTGAGATCATTTTTTTAGGATTTATATTACCGTGCTTTGTATGATTTAAATTGATTATGCTAACATCATTTTTTGTTTGTGCAGGTGACCTTTCCAGGATGAGTTGAGGGATGAGCGATGAGGAGTTGCAGGATATCTTCATGTGTATATCTCCAGATCAAATGGTGAGATTCAGAGACATGGCGGACTAGGAGCTGTCTCGGACATCGTCAGGCCGCTCTACTAGATCTACTTCGGCACAATCAGATGCTTCAGCTTCGAGCAAACGAGATCGACGCTCCAGACTTGGGCCAGAGGGAGGGAGTGCTTTAGGTTCAGGGGGATGCTGTAGAGATACGAAGGCAGTGAGCTCGTGGTCGGCACGGGATACAGGTGCGACTCCTCGTTCTCTTGACGGTTCTAGTGAGCGTGGCCCAGGTGGATGCTGTGGAGGCACGGAACGCAATGTCTCCGTCTCGTTGTTTTATAGGAGTTGTGTCACCTCCAAGATTTGTCACACCTGTGGGGACGTCTACTCTAGCTACTCTGGCTTTTGCTCAGATGTCTACATGTGGCACCCCTATGGGTGCTACACTGATAGATACTACCCCGGTCGGTACACCGGATGTACAGGGGTCTCCTGGATATGCCCAGAAGCACGAATGCAGGTGGGAGAGGACCCATCTTAGGCATACCCCAGAGGGATATGCCTATCTTGTTGATGATAGGTCACGAGCCATCATCATGAATGATGAGGGGAGGAGGGTGATGGCTCACATGAGAGAGTTGTGCCAACAAGTTTTTCGGCACAACGTCTTAGATCGTTGGAAAAACATACCGGAGGGGAGCAATGACTACATAGTAGCATCCTTGCATGAGGAGTTTTCGGTTCCAACCACAACAAATAGATTTTCTACGGGCTAGATGATGGACTGCATGCGTGCATATCTGTCACATAGACGATCGGACGCACGCAAGGCACTCAAGAGTGGGGCTGCAGAGCACGAGTGGCTAGACGTGGACAACTGGCGCCGACTGAGGGAGGAGGCTACAAATTCTCTAAGATATTGTAGTCAGTAGCGCGAGGCGGCGAGAACACGACTAGAGGCCGGAGTGGTCCATCATCTTGGGAGTGGAAGCCATAGGACATATCTGGAGGACTTTGTAAGTTTTTCTTTTGTTTTGCTTGCTTATTTTTTTGCAATATCCTTTGTACTGACAATCATGTTTCTAATAGTTAGTATTTTGTTTTCTTTGCAGCACTCCATTACAAATCGTGATTGCGACCGGTCTTGAGACTCGATATGCAGAGAGGCACGGTCTCACTACATTGATCGACCGATTGTATAGACACGGCGGCCCTATAAGTCACTCATCTTTCTTGTTCGTAGTTACCATGTTTAATTAGAATGCATTATTGTATGGTGGACTGATGTGTAGTTGTTACTTTTTTTGTAGAGTCCGTTCGATGCTCCTTTGCGGCGGGACGAGCTTTCGGATGGCGAGGATATGTAGCTCACCCTTGGATCCCTGGAGCTCACACACCCTTCTTTTTTGGTCACCTGATCTGTGTAGACATTTTCTATGTAGTAGTGATATCGTGTTATGATTGTACCAGTCGCTTTCATTATGCGATCATGCATTTATTTCATGTATCAATGTTATGATTTCAGTACACTTTATTTTTGTTTACACGAGCATTGTACACAGTGCAGAAACTATTTTGTATGGCCCAAATAAAGCACACAGTGCTATATGTGGCCAAAAAAAAATCCATGTTACCGTCGCTATTAGCATCGCAAATTTACATGCACGCGTCGTTATTTGCGTCGTTATTAGCGTCGCAAAGCGTCGTTATCAGCGTCGCTATTTGCGTCGGTATCAGCGTCACAAATGCGATGTTGATACCGACGCAAATAGCGACGCTAATAATGGCGCTAATATCGAATGTTCTATGGCGTCGCCAATAACGACGCTTTTTGTGACGACAGGGGAAATTTTTGTTATTTACATTTTCGTCGCTTTTACCATTGGTATAAGGCCTATATCTTGTAGTGATGGTTTAGGTAGCTCAGTTGGTTAGAGCAAAGGGCTGAAAATCCTTGGGTAGTGGTTCAAATCCACTTCTACATAGTGAATTATTAGATTGAAAACTCTAGACAATTATATACTAAGTGTAATTAAACCCACAACTTATGAGTCTTAGTTAAAGCTACAAAGCTCTCTATTTGTTTGATCCTAATATTAATCTTATTTTGATATTATTTGCAAACGATGCCAAAAGTGATCGTTTCATTTTATTGCCTAAGTCTCAAACCTTACACAGGGTAGGTCTTTAACCCTTCCGCCCTGAATAGGGGCCTTTTACGATGAAATGTTCTGACTACAAGTCAATGGACATGCAAAAAGAATTGCTTAATATGCATTAGCTCTTGAACATTTATGGCATTGAAGAAGAGAGAAACGCAAATCAAAGAAAAGTGAGATTGTTTATAAAGCTAGAACAACAAAATAACCATCATGGAAAGAAGAATTATCGACTATTATACTAAATTGTTAGCGGATGAGACTGGTTGAGTGATAATGGTTGGGGATGAAACTGTATGTGTTTATGGATCAAAGACCAATTGATAAAAACTTAGTAAGGCAACCATAGCTTCAACCTTGAAGCTCCAAATTTCTTCAAGCTCCATTGTGCCTCTAACTTGGTATCCATGTTCTCCATTTAGCTTTGACTAGGCTGTCCTCTATACTTGAAATCTCCTTGGTCTCCGCACCTATCCACTTTAAGAGTTGACATCTTATCCTTGGAAAACTAGAAATGTAACTAGTCTAAGAAAGAAACTTAAGGTAAGATTGTAACCAAATGGATCAAAGACCAATGCTTCGATACGACTTATTAAGAAGAGGACTGAGAGGTGAGAGAAAAGAGTGCAAAAGAGAGAGAAAAGAGGAGAGAGAATGAGTGACAAGGAGAGAAAAATACTAGAAAACTAGGGAAGAAGAGAGAGAAGCCATGTAAACTATGAATAAGAAAGTAAGATGAAGAGACTGTAATCGTATTATTGTAAAGTGATGAAAAATTACATGTCTCAACACCTTATATACCTATGCTAGTGCTTGCTATTGTGACAAGTTATTATTAATAAAACTATCCCAAATAATATGTCTTCTAAGCTTCTTACATCTCTCCACTTTTGTCCTCTCTCTATTTTCTCTCTTCGATTTTCCTCTCTCTCTCTCTCTATATACACACACACACACACATACATTTTTCCTCCCTCTCTTCTTCTTACTCCTCTCTACCTCTAACTTTTACTTTTTCAAAATGTTACTGTCTTTTAAAAAGAACACACACACACTCTATGTGTGTGTGTATGCGTGTCCACGCTGTTGCATTGTCACCATTTTCTCCTACTTGTCTTGAGCTCCACCTTTGAGCATGAGGCGAGAGAGAGAGAGAGAGAGAGAGAGAGAGAGAGAGAGAGAGAGGTAGTAGTTGCCGGTGGACAATGTTGGCTTGTGCTAATGGCATGTGCCATTGTTCACTGTCGCCTATCTTGAGCTTTGTCTTTGATTTATGAGAGAGAGAGAGAGAGATGCACTAAAGTAGGCTTAGCCACTTATTTACTTGAAGAGAGATGGAGAGAGATGACTCTATTACTAATGGAGAGAGATGAGAGGGCGCTAAACTTCATAGCTCTATGTGTGTGTAGAGAGAGAGAGAGAGAGAGAGAGAGAGAGAGAGAGAGAGAGAGAGAGAGAGAGAGAGAGATAGTGGGGGAGAGATTGAGAGGGAGGGGAGAGGAGGGTATGGGATATGGTTGTCAATCAAAAAGGGTATAGAAAAAGACAAAAGTGACCTTTCAAAGTGATAGAATAGGGAGAGGAGGGTCAACAATTTCAAAATTGGTAGGTTTGGAATGCCTTGCTAAGTTTCAAAACCTCCAAAGCCTATAGCCAGAATAATATATAATAGATGGTATTATAATTGTTTTCGGCATCTATTGCATAATACATGTGTCGCCTTTCACATAATGAGTTAAGATTAATTGATTGCGAGTAAAATGTGCTTTGTTGTGTGTGCATGTCTTTTACATGGCATTTTTAATGTGTTGAACAAAATTTCAATTTTGTTGTACAAATGTTTGCTCCTTTTACTTTTAGGCTAATAATTACATTGTTATTGTTTCAACACTTTTGCATGTTCCTCACAAGAATTTGTTTTTTTTAGATGATGAGTGAAACAATCCCCTAGTAAATGTGAGGTTTCTAATTGTGAATATGGTGTCTCTAGCTTGTGCCTATGGATGAGTATAGCTCGACTTTTATTTTTGTAAGTGATGAGATAGTGCAATTGCTTCTCTTTTCTCATAAAAAATTGTAGCTTTGTAAGCTTTGCAAACTTACTGATTGCAAGCCTAAGCAATGCATTGGTGAGGCCAGCATGTACATTAAAATGGTGTGTTGATAGGGAAACCCAGGGAGATTAGTTATAAATATATGCATGTATCACGTGGGTTCAACATAAGGGATTTTTAAAATACCATTTTTACACATTTTTTAACATACAGAAGGGTCCCATATAAAGGGGTTACTTACAGATTGAATAGAAAAGGGTTATGTTTTATTAAAGAAAGATTCACAAATAATTATATTTATTATAAATAGGCCTTGAATACACATGATATAGAGGATATACATATAATGAATTACCTGAGTAGGGAAAATGTTTGTGAAAGACATAATATGACCCACGGTAGCATTGCCATGAAAAGTACATTAATGCTTTGCATGTCATCTTGTGGCCACATACACCAGCCACATAAAGTGTGGTGTATATAGCCTTACAACAATAGTTAGCAAGGTGTTAGAGCTTGGTTACACCTGGGATTGGTAGGGTGAGTGGAATCTTGTTTCCACTATTAACATTGGGTTGTGCGAGGTGGATCTGTTTTTTTTTGGGGTGGGGGGTGTTTTCATAAAACCCTACTAATACACTAAAAGTGGTGAGTGCTTACAAGTTACGAGGCCAAAGGAATGCTAACATTTCCCATTAGACATTGACAATAAAGTTAATGAATATAAAAAGGGCTTTTGATGATTTCATGCAACTTGTCATCTTGCTCTATACAATGGTATATTTTGTGTGCCTACATAAATCGCTAGGTGAGGCTATGTTTCCTAGTTCCCATTGATACTGTTGTGACCTAGCACTTAGAGGGCCTTCTCGCGAACCCATTTCAAACAACACCTTACACATAGAATGATTTTAGCTACTGTAGATTTCCCATGCAAGGGGAAGATGGGATGTTAAAAGTCCAATTGACCTTCAATGTGGCTTGCTAGGTCTTGCAAAATGTCCATATCCAAACATTTACTAGTGATAGGCCATGGAATCATGGAACGAACAATAGCGAAACATATGAAACAACTTGGAAACCTTGCTATTTGGTAAGATGGAGTGTTTTAGAAAAGGGCCTACAGGAAGGTCCCCCTTAGTTGTTTAAGGTACCAACAACTACTCCTGTAATCAAAGCGGGATATAGATCAGAACATGTCAATAATAAGATGCCAGATTCCAATTATAATAACAAGTATGCAAGAAAATATTAAAATAGAGAGATCACACAATCTAGACCCTAGAGATGAGTGGTAGAGATAGGGCCAGCAAGGTGGCAAAACATAGGCATGGCAGGATGAGGACGGCAGACGCTAAATATAGAAAGGAGACAAAAGGCAGCCGACGCCGGAGACGCGGGATTCCCTGCCATCTTAAGATCAGGAAGAAACGGCTTATAAGTATACGCAGGACTCCATTAATAGGCTGCGTGGAGATTATATAAACGAAGGCAGACGCTCACCCCGAGTACATGGCAAAGGCCGGGACGTCCGTCGTGATCGAGCCGATAGACACGACGGATGGTTGGCTTCGTCAGTAAAGGGTCACAGTCCGATGATTTTACCTAATCAGATAAGAGAGAGCTATGGCGGAGAACGTAATAAGACGAGGGTCTTTGTCGTTGCCAGAATCAGAAGAGAGAGAGCACAGCCCCGGCGCTTGTTCGATGAGCTGCGACGGACCCACAATTCCGTCCATATCCCCGTCAGGGCTGACGGGACGGTGCATGTCCCCGTTTCGTCAGCGATGGGTCTCCGACTACAATCCCGTTAGGGCTGTGCTCTTCTCTCTTCCGGTTCTGGTAAACGGCGATTGCAATTATCCCGTTGGGGCTGTGGGCGACGGTAATCCCGTTAGGGCTTGTGGGCGTCTGTCTTTCCGGTTCGGGTAAGCGGCGATAGTTCCGTTAGGGCAGGGCTGTCTGTGTGTTACCGGTTGTAGCAAACGGCGACGTTTATGTACGGCAGAGGTCGGCAGCGGCATTTTTGTGGTGGATCGGCCTTTCCTGTCAGGTGGGTCTCTCTCTCTCTCTCTCTCTCTCTCTCTCTCTCTCTCTCGTTCCTTGATGCTTCTCGGTCTTCAATGGTAGTGTGAAGCTTCCTTGATGCATGTGTGTGTGTGTGTGGAGAGGTTTTGTTGAGAGCTTACACCTAACCATGTTGAGACCTTATAATACCTTAGGAGCCCTCACACTACATTAATGCACCTAACCATCTTGAGACCTTATTATACCTTAGGAGCTCTCACACTACATTAATGCACCTAACCATCTTGAGGGAGAGGTTTTGTTTAGAGCTTACACCTAACCATGTTGAGACCTTATAATACCTTAGGAGCTCTCACACTACATTAATGCACCTAACCATCTTGAGGGAGAGGTTTTGTTTAGAGCTTACACCTAACCATGTTGCAACCTTATAACACCTTAGGAGCTCTCACACAACATTAATGCACCTACATCAGTGCATCGTACATGAGACCACACTCAATACATTCTTTAGTATTACACTAATGTAATGCATTGTGCTTCATGCCACAAGCTTTTGACCTTTTAATTCTCCCAACATAATATCAAAGATGCGATATAATGTTCATTGTTGTCTTTCTTAGCTATTTCATTTTCAAAAGGTTTAATGACATTACATTACCTTAATAGTAGATAGCATGTGTGTTGTGCCATCCAATGGCTAGACATATTGCTATGTTTCCTAGACGTAAGATTTATTCTCTAGTATTTTTAGTTTTGATTGCTTGACTTTGCAAGTAATGCTAGTTGACAATGCTGCACCATTCAATCCTTATATATATTTACTAATTTTAATTTTGTAGATGTACACAAATCTAGTATCATGTCTTTATTTTTTATTGTTTCTTCGAAAGTGATGGTAGATGTATTTCCCCAACTTTCTAACAGTTTAAGATTCTTTTTTATTTGTTACGTTGAAAGTGATGCTAGCATGTATTTTCCCAACTTCCTAAGAGTCCTTTAAGATTCTCATCATTCTTCTTAGCTATCTAAGATATGTAAAGATGTCTTATTTCTTTTGGCTTTGCAAGTAATGCTAGTATTAGATAATAACTACTTAAATCTCTTAAATGTTTTGCTACTAATTCTAATAAGCTATTTAAATCTCTAATTGTGTTGACTTTGCGAGTAATGCCACTATTTAAATCTCTAATTGTGTTGACTTTGCAAGTAATGCCTATATATATATATATATATATATATTCCCATCTTTCTAAGATTTCTTAACCTTCAGAGGTTCCAACTTTGACTCAAAAGTAGTGCTAATATATAATTTCTTAAGATTTCTTAGCTTTCAAAGATTCAATGAGATTGTATGAGCTTAATAGTAGACAAACTTTGAATTTAATATTGGAGTTAAGTACTAACTCTTGACTTTTAAGATTTCTTAGCTTTCAAAGATTCAATGTGATTATATGAGCTTAATAATAGACAAACTTTATGAGCTTAATAGTAGACAAACTTGGATTTCTTAGCTTTCAAATATTCAATGTGATTATATGAGCTTAATAGTAGACAAACTTTGAATTTAATATTGGAGCAAAGTACTATTTTTAATTATTAGACTTTTTAAGATTTCCTAGCTTTAAAAGATTCACTGAGGTGAATGACTTTGGCATGCTTTCAAAGATTCAATGAGATTATACGAGCTTAATAGGAGACAAATTTTGAATTTAATATTGGAGTATAAATCTTGACTTCAAGATTTCTTAGCTTTCAAAGATTCAATGAGATTATATGAGCTTAATAGTAGACAAAATTTGAATTTAATATTGGAGTAAAGTACTATTTTTTTAACTCGACTTTTAAGATTTCTTGCTATGTAAGCTAGATAAATAAATAAGGTCAAGGTTCAATGAGATGAATGTCAAGGTGACATTACATGAACGGAAGGGCCAATGAGATTACTTTAGTATTTTCAATTTGAGAGTATATAGGTAAATATACATGACTTAATATTTTCAATTTGAAAGTATATATAGGTAAATATACAAACTATATATACTATAAAATTGAAAGTATATATAGGCAAATATACAAACTATATATATACTATATACATATAGAATTCTTATGAAACTAGATATTTAATATGAAAATGTATAAGGTAAATATATAAGATAATCCAAATGATGGATTGTTATTCAGCAAGTCAAGATTGCAAAACAAACTTGCATGACTTATTAGTATTTTTAGATTTTATAAAAGTCTTCGAGCTATATAGAAAAATATGTGCAAAAGTATGAACTTGCATGACTTGTTAGTATATTGAAAGTATATTCATCCAAGTCATGGATTGTTGTCGTGGATTGTTTTTCAATATATTAATCCAAGTAACTTGCATTACTTATTAGTATTTTTAGATTCTATAAACGCCTACAAGCTATATAGAAAAATCTATAGCACACTTATGAAAGTCGATTTATAATATGCAAAAAGGTAAATATGTACTTGCATGACTTATTAGTATATAGGTTGTTTTTCAATAAGTCAAATAATTTATTTATTTATTTATTTATTTTATATTTTTCATTTTCAATAAGTCAAATAATTTATTTATTTATTTTATATTTTTCATGTTGCAAAATAAACTTGCATGACTTATTAGTAATTTCAAAAGGCAAATATATAAGGTAGCTTTTTTTGCAATCATGACTTAGATTAAATGTCCAAATGTTTATTATGGTTGAATTGTCTTCATGTTTGTTATGGTTGAAGTATCTCCATGTACATAGTGAACAATATCATCCAATGCCCATATTAGCATCTAAATGTGAAGATGTAGGAGGAGTTAAATCAGTTGAATTATCCACACTACATAGTAGAAAATATCATAAATATTAGCATCTAAATGTGTGAATATTGTAGCAGGAGTTGAGCCAATTGAATGATCCATAGGTACACAGCAAATAATACCATGTTCAAGTATCTCCATGTACATAGTGAACAATATCATCCAATGCCCATATTAGCATAGATGTAGGAGGAGTTGAATCAGTTGAATTATTCACAGTACATAGAAAATATCATAAATATTAGCATCTAAATGGGTAAATGTTGTAGCAGGAGTGGAACCAATGCCATATTAGCATCTAAATGTGAAGATGTAGGAGTTGAATCAGTTGAATTATCCACAGAATTATTCACACTACATAGAAAATATCATAAATATTAGCATCTAAATGGGTAAATGTTGTAGCAGGAGTGGAACCAATGCCATATTAGCATCTAAATGTGAAGATGCAGGAGTTGAATCAGTTGAATTATCCACAGTACATAGTAGAAAATATCATAAATATTAGCATCTAAATGTGTGAATATTGTAGCAGGAGTCGAGCCAATTGAATGATCCATAGGTACATAGCAAATAATAGCATGTTCAAGTATCTCCATGTACATAGTGAACAATATCATCCAATGCCCATATTAGCATCTAAATGTGAAGATGTTGTAGGAGGAGTTGAATCAGTTGAATTATTTACACTACATAGAAAATATCATAAATATTAGCATCTAAATGTGTAAATGTTGTAGTAGCAGTCAGCCAATTGAATGATCCATAGGTACATAGTAGATAATACCATGTTCAAATATATTGTTATTTTTTCTGCAAATTTGTGAATTACTCATTTTTTCTACAAATCACTTGTGAATTTAGAATTTACTATTTTTTTAAAAGAGATTGATTTGCATTGATTGGATTTTTTGGCAATTAGTAGTTGATAGAAATTTCATTTATGTTTTATAGAAAGTGTTGCATTAGTAATATACACTAGTTTTTCTTTTAGAGCTACCATCATAAGTGTTTATAGTAGTCATCACGATTTTGCAAAACTGCAAACTTGTGAATTGGTACTATTTCTTCTACAAATTGAGATTAATAATTCAAAGCTTTATTTGGAGTACTTAATGGGAATGTTTACTTGTGCCACAACTAGATGAGTTTGTGATGGTTTGCCTTTGGGTCTCCATCCTAATGATTGGTTAGAGGAATATTATTCGTGACACATGATTATGACTACTTGTGATGGTTGGAATTGGTATGCCACCACATTTAAGAGCATTCTTTTTAACTTTTTTTAAAATAAAAAAGTACTTTGCTCTTGTACACATTGGAAACCCTTATTTAGAAATGCAAATAAGTTAAACTTGTCAAACATCATTCATTTTTCTCATATTATTTTATATATTATCCATACATGCTCTTGTCACTTAAATGTACATTGTTTACAAACTCCTAAGAAATTCAATAAAGTAACATGTATCTTTTTCATTTTATATACATATATTACAATCACCAGTGCAGGATACTACAATCACAATTGTTAAATACTCGTATGTTGATATCCAAAAGCACTATTTATTGAGATGGTTCACCATATGGCACCAACAAAAGATGTGATAATTAATTCTTGGACAAAATCCCCTTAAATAACCATGTCTAAGAATCCAAGATAGTGACTTATCTTTATAAAATGAGGAAATTCAATGCTAGTCTCCAATTCTTGGACATTAATGCATCCTTGGAGCTAGACAATGCTTAGAGATATAGAGTATCCTTGAGCTCACTTCACCACATGGCACTAGCAAAGACCATGATTATTAATTCTTGGACAACACCGTCTACAGTAGTCATGGCTAATAAGCCAAGATGTGAGTTGTCCAATTCTTGGATATTGACACATCCTTGGAGCTAGACAATGCTTAGATATAAGTCATCCTTGAGCTCCATTACTAGTATCACCACAAAGCACTCCAAAGCTTTGATAACCACCTCTTGCATAGTGCTTTGTTGATTGTTAATTCTTGGACGAACGCCTCTTAAATAGCCATGGCTAAGAAGGCAAGATAGTAGCAACCTCTTGTGTACTATTTTGTTGATTCTTGGTATAGTGTTTTGTTGATTCTTGGACAGACCACCCCTCTGAATAAGTAGTCATGGCTAGAAAGATAAGATGGTGACTTGTGTCCAATTCTTGAACAGTGATGCATCCTTAAGCTAGATAGTGCTAAAATATGGATCATCCTTGAGCCATTACTAATATCACTGCAAAGCACTCTCCAAATCTATGATAACCACCTCTTGTGTAGTGCTTGGTAAAGCTATGATAATCTCTTGTGCACGCTACTTCAATAGAATTGACCTAAGGTCAGGGTACCACCAAATCAGAATAGCGGAAGGAGATGAAGAGAAGACGGCTTTTAGAAGCCAGTATGGAAGCTATGAGTGGTTGGTCATGCCAGAAGGACTCATGAATGCACCATCAACTTTTTGTGAGCTCATGGATAAAATATTCATTGACTATCTGGATGATTTTGTGATCATCTATATTGATGTCATTATTTACAGTAGAACATTAGAAGAGCATGTGCAGCATCTAGAGAAGGTTTTTTTCCAACTCTAAGCCAGCCAGTTATTAAGCCAAAAATTTGAGAGTTTGATGTGCAAGAGATGAGTTCTTTGGCTATTTGGTCAAAGAAAATGGCATTGCCATAGATCCAAAAAAAGTACAAGCAGTGAAGAATTGGGAGGCTCCTTGCAAAGTTGAACAACAAGTGAGGAAATTTTTGGGATTTACTATTTTCTGCCGAAGGTTTATTCAAGGATACAGCAAGATTGCAGCCCCTCTAACAGATCTAACATCCAATTTAGCTATGTTCCAATGGACGGAGCAAGAACAATAGACTTTTGAGCAGCTAAATAGCATGATGGTTAAAGCCTCGATATTGAAGATGGCTGATTTCTCACGCCTGCTTGAGGTCCACATAGATGCGTCAAGTTATGCCATAGGTGGAGACGCACAAGGCGTGCGTAGAGTGAAGCTTCCCACTTTGTTTTCATCACCCACGGTTGTCACCGTGATCCCCCATGGTCTTTCCCCACCTTTGCTTACAAGAAGGCACTTTTTGCTTAGAAAGGGCAAGATAGCTTTGTGAATGAAAAAAACCCCGCCGCCCCCCCCCCCCCCCCCCCAAACATGGAAGCTTAATGTCCTCATTGAGCGGGAGTGGGACTAGTTGATTTCAAAATTCGGGGGTCTTGATCCACTCTTAGTGAGCAGATCAGTGTCTAACCCGCTAAGTGCCTTATCCATGAACTCAATACAAGGGTGCTATAAGGTGTTTGTTTATTTTGAACAAGAAAATAGACATACCTATTCCTAAATTTTCCTTGCCCACTGACTCTATTACATGAACTCAATACAAGGGTGCGATAAGGTGTTTGTTTATTTTGAACAAGAAAATAGACATACCTATTCCTAAATTTTCCTTGCCCACTGACTCTATTACATATGTGGAGAGGACTTGATGAAGATACGACTCTTCTGTCCACTACTTGCAACTTGTGAGGCAGATGTTCACTCTAGGGGTAATGGAGGATGATACAAATCAGGGTTTTCTCACTCGTAGAATTGGAGTAGAAGATCGCGAGCATGTTTGATGATCACTGGTTCTACTACCCATGAAGCTTCCTTCAGATGTCGATTCTTCCATTTGATGTGAAACTCTGGGTGTTTGTCAATGAACCCCATCTCCAGGATGATCTCTGACTCGAATGGAAGTTGGACAAGTTGTGCTGGAAGTGGTCATTGACGCCCGAACCGGGTATCTTCATGGAAGCGCCGAGAGTAGTTGAACATGGAATGCATCATGGATTAACACATTCGACAGCAGCTGGATCTTGTAAGTGACATCGTTGAGCCAAGTGATAACTTTGTATGGCCCATAGTACCTCATGTTGAATTTGGGAGTGAGGTTTTTGGGTAAATCAATGTTCTTGGAGCTGACCAGCACCAAATCGCCGGGAAAGAACTTCACATGATTTTTCCTTTTGGCATTGTATCTCTTTGCGATAAGAAGCTTTCTTGGGCCACCAACATTCTTTGTTTTCATTTGAGGAGGAATTCTTTAGCATTTGGATCTTCCACATACTTTTTACCTGCTACTAGGGCTATGCGTGTGATCACTTCTTTACTAGTTACTACCTCAAAGGGGGTGAAACCAGTAGAACTATGTAGGGTGGCATTATAATGAAACTCTAGGATGTCGAGGTGCTGCACCCAATCTTTCTTATCTGCCCTGACAGAACTTCATATGTAATCTTCAATGACTTGGTTGAGTCTCTCCATTTGGCCATCTGTTTGAGGATGAAACGTCGAAGAGAACTGGAGCCGAGTATCCATCAACTTGAAGAGCTCCTGCCACATGTTGCTGAGGAAGCGAGGATCGCGGTTGGATACAATGGCTAGAGGTAGACCATGATACTTGAAGACCCTAGAAAAGAATAACTTGGCCACCTTTGGTGCAGTAATAGGTGACTTAGTAGCAATGAAGTGAGCCTGCTTGGAGAGGTAGTCCACCACCATGAAGATTGCCATGCATCCATGAGACTTTGGCAAATCTGTGATGAAATCCATGCTTACATCCCATGGTCGAGACGAAATTGGCATCTGTTGAAGTTTCCCTGCTGGCTATATCCTTTGAGCCTTCACCATCTGACAAGTAGGGCAGGTGCGGACATATTCGGTGACATTCTCCCGCATCTTGGGCCAGCAGAAAAATCTCTTGAGGCGATCAAAGGTTCTAATCTGACCAGAATGCCTCCCAATGGGACTAGCATGACATTCCCATAGTATCTGTTTCCTTAGCTCATCATTCTTCGATACATACAAGGCTCCTTGATAGTAGATGAGCCCATTTCTGACTTCATACATTCGCCATGGCATAGTACCTGCTTCAATCTCCTTCAAGAGTTGCTGAGCCTCTTCATTTCCATCCATTTTCTCCCGCACTTGGACCCTGAATCTGCTTTCTGCGAACTGTGATGGCTTGAAGTTCTACTTGTCGACTTAAAGCATCCGGCATCATGTTGGAGGAGCCGGGTTTGTGAATGATCTCTATATCAAATTCTGCTAAAAAGTCTTGCCAAGTCTCTCCAAATCTATGATAACCACCTCTTATGTAGTGCTTGGCAAAGCTATGATAACCTCTTGTGCTAGTGTGTGTGTAGCACCTGGATTTGTTCTCCACCATGAGTCCTAGGATTCACCCTTCCCTTGAATTTTTTTGACACCATGGGAAGTCTTTAGCATTTAGCCCCCATTGGATTGGTTTGCCACCATGGGTACTCCTAGCATTTAACCCCTTTTGGATTTGTTTACTACCATTTGTATGGATTGCCCAACATAGGGCACAATTAGGGATGTGTTACTTTAGTGCTCTTGAGTCTTTGCCATATTGGGATATTAGCATGACATTGATGTTTTTTAGGATCCATCATGCTTTTGCATAATAAGGGTAGTGTTGGGTTTATAGAGGGAGATTTTGAGTATATTTCTAGTGTGTTCACGTGCATATAGGAATTCCATCTCATTGAGCATTGATTGTCAACATTTTTGCCAGTATTTGTAGTCAATATTTTGTAGTGCTTGTACAATTTTGGTCTTATATTGGGGGGTTCAGTTACTACTAAATCCACATATATGATCGACCAGGCATGAACATTCATGTGCATTAGGAAATGGATAAGGGTGAGGATCAAGCCTAAATGGGCTAGGGTGAGGTTACGCTATTTAATCACCATAATATCAATAAATCAAGAGTATTTCAACACTTACACTATTTTTTTATGTCCTAGGGAAAATTGCATTAGGAAATGGATAAGGGTGAGGATCGAGCCTAAATGGGCTAGGGTGAGGTTAGGCTAATTAATCACCATAATATCAATAAATCAAGAGTATTTCAACACTTACACTATTTTTTAATGTCCTACGAAAAATTTGTGTGGTGGTATTATCATTGGAATGTCCATCAATGTTTTGAAGGTACTTACTGAAACCTTCCTCTTTTCTCATTTCAATTGATTCTTATATTTTCAAACATATCAAAGTTATGAAGTAAGAGCTCTCTTCTTTGTTGTGCAGTCTGTTACAAGTAAACCCTCTATATCATATCCATTCAAGGTCCATTTAAATTGCCCTTGTGATTTTTTTAAAAAAAAATTAGAACATTCAATATGTGAGTAACCGCCTTCCCTTCAATATATTAAAAATATGTTTTTTAAATTAAAATAATTTTAAAATAAAATTATATGTTAAAGAAATTCATAAAATTCTTCCCTTATTCAATAAATTATTGAAAATAAATCTTGCATTGAAATAAAATTTTCTTTTAACTAAAAATAAATCTTACATTCTAACTAAAATTACAAGAAAATATAGATCAAAAACCATAACCATAGTCGTATAATATATTGAAATGGAGCTTATAATATATGGAATCTTTGGATGAAATCAAATATAGCATGCATAATGGTTCACACTTGAGGCCCAAGATCTTGCATGAAAATTCACCTTCATTCAAGGTAGACATGAAAACTCATTCATGCTAGATAGGAGCTCTAAGGGAGATCCTGTAAGAGTAGAAATGATGGATGGAATCTTTGGATGAAATCAAATAAAGCATGAATAATGGTTGACACTTCAAGAGGCCCACGATCTTGCATGAAAATTCATCTTCATGCTAGGTAGACATGAAAACTCATTCATGCTAGATAGGAGCTCTAGGGGAGATCTTATTAGAGTAGCAATAACCAAATATATACACAATGCTAATTTTTTACCTTTTATAGTAATGATGGACCAATGATATACACAAGGCTAATTTTTGACCTTTTATAGTATAACCCTAATTTCTCAAACCCTAATTTCTCAAGGTTGATGGAAAAGCTAGCCTAAGCTAGGCTAAATGCTTCATGATAAGCCATCTCAACCTATGATAATTTGTTTGAAAAGTAAAAATGAGGGACAAATATGCTAAAAGAAATTGTTAAGTCATTTGTATCCTTGATTTTGAGAATCATCCATAAAAGAGTGATGAAGACTCCCATTTGTAATTATGTAAATCCAAAATAGTGTGCAGTAAGAAATAGGGTTGCCTTGGAAAAAGGCTCATAACTCTTGGTAGAGTACTTGAATTTGCACAAATGAGGAGGTATTATGAAATAGATATCTGGAGTATCTATTACATAAAAAGAAAAATATTGATGAAGTTAAAGGAAATTTAATTCACTTCAAATGTTTTATACATCAAGATATTTTGCATGGAGAAGTCAAATATCTTCCTACATAAACCATGGAGAAGCACTTTAGAAATTTTATACAAGAACACATTTTGCACAAAGAAGTCAAATATATTATTGCATAAGGCATCGAAAAATTTTGAGCTATGAAGAAGATTTCCATGTTGACTTCTCCATAGATAGACTACTCTATTTAATGTGAGAAGCTATAGGACTTGGGGGAGGTGGTGGCAAAGTTATTGGTCATCTTTAGCCATAGTTTTCAATCAATGGAGAGCAAGGACATCCACAGGCTAGTTATATTTATTGATCTCCATTTTTCTATACATTGATTCTCATGTTTGGAAAAATAGTATCTTGACATGCATGTTGAGGGCAAGGATAATGCCATTGTAAATGCCTTAAGCCAAAAAGCATTCTTCAATAGTATTCTTTAAATACAAAGCCTAAGAACCATGTCAATACTTGTATAAAGTATGGTTCCTTAAAACCTTTTCTCGCTTTCCAACGATTTTCTCAAGTTCATATATAATTATGCTACTCTCATCAATAAGAGCCAACTCTTCAAGAACTTGGACTTTTGGACCCATATATTTCTTGAGTTGGAAGATATAAAAGATATTATGAATATGTATGAAAGAGTTGGTAAGCAAGATTATCAACTCTCTTAATGATTTGACAACGACCATAAAATCTGAGCAAGCTTGCTAGACCCACTCTTGAGAGAAGCATACTTAGATTTGGGAATATTTAGGAAGACCCAGTCTCCCTCTTCAAACTCTAAATGCCTTCTTCTCTCATGGGCATATTATACTTGCATAACTTCTCATGCTTTATGAATGTTAATCTTTATATTGTGCCCTAAGTGCCTAAATCTTCTCTAGCTCTTCCTTAGCTTGGAGGGTTTACGTTGTCATGCCAAAGAGGGATAAGGGTTCTTTAACTTTGTATCCGTATAATGCTTCAAATGGTGACATTCAAATACATACAAGTATTATTGTAGTGTAACTTAGCAAGATGTAGCACTAACCATTAGGAAAAAAAATGAACTCACAAATGTGCCCTTAAAATAATATAGTTTAAGATACGGGCCTTTTGGATTTTCCAATAGGAAGGCTAGATGTTGACATCCATGGAGGGTGAATTTTCTCTCTCCAAATCTTGGGGTTTTTATCAAAAAAAGGGATAGTGGGGGATTTTTTTAAAAAGGAGAATTAATAGTACAAACAATTTGAGTCTCTCTTACCTCGTATTTTTTCCCCTTTTTTTGGAGAATTTTCAATTTTGGTTTTTTTTCCTCACAAAATCAGTTTGACCCAAACCACTTTTGCTCTCTCCTCTATATTGGTGAATTTTCGTCTCCCTTGAAGCTTCCTAGTGAGAGTAATTAGGGTTTTGAGCGTTCTGCTTACCTCTGCACTTTCTTTATGAAGCTCTAGATTTTGGGCAAAACACAGATGCCCATCTCTCTTTGCATTTTCTCATGTTTGCTATTTTTTCAATAGGGATTGATGTCATTTCTTATTGTTATTGTTGTTTTATTGTTGCAAAGGTTGTTTTGGGCAAGAGGCATAGGTGCTTCTCTCTCTCTCTCTCTCTCTCTGTCTCATATTTCTTCCCCTCTCTCTCTATGTGTTGTTTCTCTTTTATGTTGTGTTTTCAATAGAATTTGATGTTGGTTTTAATTGTTGTTTTCTTGCAAAGTTTATTTGAAGTAAGAGGCAAAGGTGTTAATCTGTGTGTGTGTGTGTGTGTGTGTGTTTCTAATTGTTATATTTTCAATACAGCATGATGTTAGTTCTAACCCTTGTTGTTTTATTGCAGATATCATTTTGGGTGGCATTGCATAAGGGTTCATCTCTCTCTCCCTCTCTCTCTCTCTCTCTGTCATCTTTTCTACAGTTTTTTCAGTATACCTTCATGTAAATATTAACTCTTGCTATTGTTGTTTACAGAGATTAATTTGGGCAAGATTGGATAGGTACTCATTTCTTTCTCTCTCTCATGTACTCACACACTCTCTTTCTTCCTCTTTGTGTTTTTCCTTTTCTACTATCTTTACAATAGGTTTTGATGCTAGTTCTAACTTAAGAATCAATTGTTGTTGCAGCACTTAACACAAGGTAGAGTAGAGATTCTGTAGCTCGATTTATGGGTAAATTTTTCATATTTTGTAGTGCCAAAATTTATTCATTTGATTAGTGACTTTTGTGTTTGATGGGATTAACGTTTTCTTTTGTCTATCATTTGCAATGGGTTTTGAGAAGCAATGATTCAATCTTATCTTTAGTAGATCAACTTATAGGTAAATTGGTCATATTTTGTATTGCTTCTATTCATACAATTATATAGATATTTTTTGTTAAAAGGGTGTGCATGCAAGTATTATACAAGGTTTAGGTGAAGCACATAATTCTTGATTGACTATTTTGTTGTGGCGAGTGATTCCTTTGTAACACAATATTAGTGAGTTTGGGAATCTCCCAATTCCCATTTTTTGAATACTAAAAAGGTGGCACCCAAATCATAAGTTTTGAAAAACCATATGATGTGACCTATCATTGAATAATGCTTGAAAAATGGAATCTATTGAGCTATAGAGCATTCCATTTGGAGTTATAGTGTTTAAGTTATGATAAATCCAAAGATTTGACCACGTGTCCCAAACTTATGGGAAATTCCCATATTCCTCAATATGGTGTTTTGTGCTGGATGATATGGATCTGCTGGAAGTCAATGGTTCAAAAATCCTCTATCTTATTGGTCCTATGTGTCCATTCGGATCTCCATGCCAATTGGCAATGATCCATGAAACTCTTGTATCGTATCATCCATATAATACACAATGTGTTGAGTTATAAAATATCTCAGGTGCCAATCCAATGTGCCTATTAAGATTTTCATCCCATGTGGCTACTATCATTGTGACAACTACTCTGTAATACCCACATTTCAGACAATTTATTGAGTCAAATCAAACTCCTATTCATTATAATGAAATTTATATTGGAAAAATTCTCTGAGTATTCTTGCACTATTTTTTTCATTATATTTCATGTAAATGGTATGATTAAAGTGATGTCTTGAAATTGAATCTATACTTTGTGTCGATGTACATATCCACATGCATTTCGATATCAATGTTTGTGTCTGTTTAAAAAAGTGTAAACATCTCTTAATGCCATGTTGATTTTTATGGCATACTGGTGATTACTAGTCATACTTTAAATGCTTATTGTTTAGGGGTTAATATATACTTCTTCACATCTAATTCTTAGGTTATAATGCTTGAGAGAAGAACAAGCATTTTCTTGATAGAAGTACATAAGAGAAAAGATTAAGGGAATTGGATAACTGATACATATAATTGCTCATCTTGGGTACATATGCGTCCAAGTATGAAGGGAGCTTTTAGGGTGAAAGCATATGCAATTGCAGATGAAGGGAATTGGATAACTGATACATATCATTGCTCATCTTGGGTACATATGCGTCCAAGTATGAAGGGAGCTTTTAGGGTGAAAGCATATGCAATTGCAGATGAAGGGAATTGGATAACTGATACGTATCATTGCTCATCTTGGGTACATATGCGTCCAAGTATGAAGGGAGCTTTTAGGGTGAAAGCATCTGCAATTGTAGATGTATCAAAGCATTGGAAGGGTAAAATTTTAGCTCTCAAACAAAGGAATATTGATTCTTACCTTGTAACATAGGCGTTGGTACATGTATTCATGCAAAAACAAATACATATTGCGCCCATTGTGCCCTTTCAACGAAACATTGCAAACACTAAGTATTTGCAACTCATTGAGAATGAGAAATTTCATAATATCTATCTAACTACTTGTCTTGTATTTGCAGAAGTATACCCTTCAGATAGGATCCCTCTTGTTGAATGAAATATTGAGTAACTAGGGGGATGATCTTTCAAATAAAACATCAAGTGCCTTCGGGTATGTGCCATTGGGTAGGCATCATTAAGCTGACTAATCAGCCAAGTTTTAACGAGGCCTTTCAATTACATGGAGTGTCTTGGGTCATTATATTTAGGTTCATATGATATGATGGCCATACAATGCTCGTAGTAATTTTTGAGAGACTTGTATTCTACAATCATCTACAAGAATTGTTGTGCTAACTCCATACCTTGGGTGCCTCTCGCAAACAATTTTCAATAGCTTCAGAAACATGGGCTGGGCTTATCATCAACCTCATCTGACATGTGTGGGATGTTATGAATAGAAGAAAACCACTCCTCATAGTTCTCTTGGCTAAATATGCATGTAAAAGAACAAGAGGTTAGGGCACTCATCATATGATTGCACCTATAAATAACATAAGGCTAAACATCACATGAAGTTATATATTTAAACAACCTTTGTTTATAAAAACAAGTAAAAAAACACTTTTTAAGGATTTGCAATATCTTTTGCCTAGGGCAATAGAACCACACTATAATATCTACTTGATGGCTTAGAGAGAGAAGCACTTCCTTTGCATCAGGCCTCATTACATAGTACAAATTGTTTTAAGAAGTTGGGAAGATGTGCATTAGTAAGAGAGAGTTATTAATAATACCTTGTTACCTTGACATAGGTATAAAAGGTGTGAGATATGTAAATTTTGACATCTTTGATCATAATAGAATTATTTTCTCTCATTTTACCTAATTATACTCAGCTTTCATGGCTTCTCTCTCTTCTTTTCCATCTTTCTAGTATTTCTCTCTCCTCATCACTCATTCTCTCTCCGTTTCTCTCTCTCTTTTTCTCTTCTTTCTCTCACCTCTTAGCCCTCTTGACAAGTGGTATCAAAGGATCGGTATTTGATCCATTTGGTATAATCTTTTCTTGGATTTCTTCCACAGTGTTGTTACTTCTTGGTTACTTAAGGACATGGTGTCAATTGTGAAAATGGATAAGAGCAGTGACCAAGAAGACCAATGATAGCTAGTTAGAGTCAATTGGAGTACTTGAAGACAAATTTGGAGGTAACTTGGACAAAATGGCAAGTCATACATCTGTAATAGGATATTTTAAAGGTAGAATTGTTAAAGACTAGGAGATTAGAGTTAGTTTTGCTTACAAGTCCATTTACTTTTTAGGACATGCCTTCTTTTTCCTCTCTCTTCAAAGTTTTGGCTGAAGCTTTTATGAAATTCAACAATAAATCTTCACTCATGATTTGTGTGGACATGATCTTTCTCTATGACCAAGGGGCAAATGATTTATGCATTGTGCTTAGTTTGTAGAGCATGCTTATCAAGGGTTTTGATTGGGCAACAATTGGCACATTTTTCAGTGCATTTTGCACTAATATCTATAGGATTCTTCTTCCTGTTCAGCCAGACTTGCTTTACTTCTTGGTGTTCAAGCATTAGTTGACCACTTCCAAAGGGCAAGGCAGCTGCTATTTCAACCTCTGGAGCTTCTATTCTAGTTCTTTCAAATACTAGCCATGGCAGAAGAGAGAAATAGCTTCAATGGTCAAGAATCTTGACAAATCTCTTAAGATTATGCATCTTACTACTATTGAGGCTTTCTATTTTGCTACGCCGGGGGTATGATGCCAGGAGGCATATTCCACGGTGGATTCCATGAGGTTTTACGGTGGATTCCGTAAACTTTGATGACTGGGGCTCATACACAAAGTGGATTCTTTGTACGAGAAGTTGATGGGGACGCCTGTCCTTTTCGGGCATTTCATTAATTTAGTGTGTACATGGGTGATTCCATAGCGGGTGATTCCGCAAAATGCATATTAAATTAATAAACGTTTATGAGTTTTGAGTGCGCACTCGTAATAAATTAAGGTTAGGATTTATTTCTAACTAGTTGATTTATTTATGTAGCTGAAGATTGCTAGGTATTCACTTTTGTCGGTTTAATTGTATTATTTTACTAATGATTGTGAATGCTTCAGTTGATGTGTAGAGATAGCAGCAGTGGCGAAGGAAAGCATTGGAGGATAGCGAGTATTCAATCTATGGATTATATTCCGATAGGCGCCACGCCTATATTTTGTCATGCCTATTTATTGAGGCATCGATTATTTATGATTATTTTGTATGCGCATGGGTGCACGGTTATGTTATTTCTATTTGGACATTGTATTGGGCGTGCTAGACTCTTTGGGCACCGTCCATTAGCTTTATTCCTATTTTTGTAAAAGCAAACTCAAAAGCTAAAAGCTTGTTATATTTTTGTAAATTGGGCTATTATTGAGCATGAAGATGAAATATACATAAAATACATGCTTTGTGAAGCACTCACACAAGGCATGGGGGGAGATTGCACCCAATTGGTCTCTTGCTCTTGTCGTTCATGCTTTTTACCTTGTAACTTGTGCAAAAAGTAGAGTTCATTGTTCTTGGGAACCTTCCGGCATTCACTACGCGAGCATACAACATCCGATCTGTGCACTAGTAAGCATAAATGGTAGCAAGATTAACCCGTTTCTTTGTTTCTTCAAGCTTTTTTCTCCTTCCAATGGCCATGGACAGTAAGCTTTGTTGAAACTCTTTTAATCCTTCAATATTACTCAATAAAGTTTGTATTCAAGGCCAAATGACATTGCTTTAGCAAGTATTGAGGTAGAAGATTGAAGAGTTGTAGAAGTTTTGAGTATATTGAGCCTCTTGAAGTTCATATTGGAGTTACATTTTGGGGCTTTATTTGTTCAAGAAGCTTGAATCTTCAACATTTAATTGTTCAAGCAAGCTAGGAACATCGATTCTTTACGAATTTAATATTCTTCAAGCATGTATGGACTGAATTTTATGGATTCTTAGAGCTTCATGATGGATTATGGAAGTCTTTTCAACCATTGGACTGAAGTTTGATTCCAAATGAATCAATCATTTTCTTTAAGCTTGATCAAGATATTTTGCTTACTTACTCTTTCAAATATCTCAATATCCACTCGTTTTAAAGCTTATCCACTTGTTGACGGGAGATTATTGATCAATTAATTCTTTGAATTGATCAATAGACTAGAGATTAGTGTTCTTCTCATTGATCAGAGACCTTTTCATTGAAATTTAGCATTCATTTTAGTCCTATTTCATCATGGATGCCATTTACATTGTCTTGATGCATAACCCTGATTTGGTTCTATTTCATCATGGATGCCATTTGCATTGTCTTGATGCATAACCTTGATTGTTTCTATGATTTTCTTTGCCCAAGAAAGAAATATTATAAAGGGTACTAGCAATCAGTAAGGAATTGCATTAGTAATATCCTCAACCACACTTATTTCTTCATTCCAATATTTCATTGATCAATCATGCATATCATTGAAGGCTAAAAGACATTTTGAGTTATGCATCTCATCCCTCATTGCTTAATTAGAATGCTCCTACCATGTTGATATTTCCACTGAGGAAAAAGGTGGATGTCGAGGGAGATAGTGGGACAATAGAGAGGTGACCCTCCCCCACTATTAAAGATCGTGAAGGGGTGCAACCAACCAACTCGAGCCCACTTCTTGGTGATTTCAAGCTCATGTAGGGAGCATGTTATGTTGTTATATCCCTTTCCATAGGTACCACAAGTGGAGCATTAAATATCTAAAGACTTTAGTTATATAGTATTGATTGGGACTGCATTGATCAGTTACAGGTATTATACATGTCATTACAAAGTTACTACAAGAGGAATTTTGACCATTATAATCCTTAAGAGTAGGGGACATGTGTATTCAAAGGTAATAGGGCATTTGGGTCTTCATTTGGACTAATTCTTAGTCATTTACAAGTGTTGTAGATTATCCTAGATTGGGTAGAGTTCTTACATAGAGTATTGTTCCTCAAATAATGAATTGGGAGTACCTTTGAGAGGCTTTTTACTTGGTTACAAGTGTTACAAAGTAATATAGAGAATTTCCAAGACCTATACAGGATATTGTAGGTTGCATTTAGTTCCTATAAGTCATATAAAAGGTACCATAGGGTTGGAAGAACTTACATTCAACTTAGGGGAGGTGGATACACTTAAATAATGCTTTTATAGGGTGTAGGATTGTTCTAGATAGCAATAAAAGAATATTTTCAAAATATTATATTTTTATTCTGAAACTAAATGTTATAGCTCACCCTAAAGATCCATTCATGGTTTGTTTTCCATAAAAAAATTCTTGATTTTGATATCGGAGTCAAAAGTTATAGCCAATTTTGTATCAGGGGGTCTACTGAACTACATTGTACTAGTGAATAGAAATGGTTGAAAACAAGGGAAAGAACAAGTCTAATGATTATGTTTAGCAATAAATTAGGGAAGCACATGAGGCAATACCTGAGGCATGTCATGATGATGAATATTCTCAAGAATATGGTGCATATAGTACTCATAATGCCACTCTTTATAACTATGAGACTAGTAGGCATTCCATCAAACACATAGAATTAGTTTCTAAATTGGATCAGGTGGTTGAATAGTTGGTTCAATCCATGCAAACAAAGGAAGCCATGGAGCACATGCCCAATCAACTTTAAAGGATTCCTTAGAAAAGTTTACTTCTTCTACTAGAGATTCATTGGACAAACTTGGTACTCAAATCTCTATGCTTGTGGTAGCACAAGTGGTAGATAAAGAGAGTAGAGATAAATAGTCCTTTCAACTATCAAATAATAATCCTTAGCTAGGTATTATTTACCACTTGTGGTAGCACAAGTGGTAGATAAAGAGAGTAGAGATAAATAGTCCTTTCAACTATCAAATAATAATCCTTAGCTAGGTATTATTGGGAAGAAATGGATACCACACAACACCTATGAGATTGGAGAGACTTTCTCTAATCTTTCAAAGGGTAGTTATATGGACATGTAGCCCAAGTAACTAATGGATAGCAAGGCTTTGTTGAGAGCTAGTTGAGAGGAAACTCCATGATAAGATTGTGTTAACAAAATATAGTATTCATTCATTATCATGGCTAATTTGGAGGAGTGTAATTCAAAGTTAGAGTCCTACTTTGACGTTTTCCCTAGGTCAAATGACCAAAAGATACACTTTGCTACACTTCACCTTGAGGGCTTTGCTCATACATGGTAGAGGTACATAAAGAGGGAAAATCAGTAGGTAGATAGTTGGGACGAATTCAAAGCTAAGATGGCTCGAGTGTTTGTATCTCCCATTGAGAAAGAAAAGTTGGCTAGAAGATGGTATCTATTGGACCAAAGAAGCCTATTAATTAGAGAGTATACAAATCAGTTTTGAATCTTACCATGTATGTAGAGAGTGTGAGTGATGATGCAAAGTTATATAAGTATATCTATGGTTTGGAGCCTTATTTTTCACCTGATGATATAGCCCAAAAACCCACCACACTATTCCATACCATTGAGCTAACAAAGAGGTATGCTCATAAATATAGAAGGGATATTCCTATGTAAGCTTCGTTTTGGACATCGAAAGGATGTTGCTAAAGAGGGAAACTTTGGTGGAAATTATGAAGGATCCAATACTTCATTTAGCAATCCTAAAGTCCCTACATATCCTATTTTCAATGCTTTAAGACAGAAAAGTGCTTCAAAGCTAGAAATCAACCACAATAAAGTGGAGCCTAGGCAAGGTGACAATAGACCCCGAACTAAATTCAACAAACAATGGCAAGTTCATACCTATGAATCTTTTCAAGGAAAGAAATGAAAAGGGAATATGTTTCAAATGTGGTGAAAAGTATAAGAATGATCATGCATCTAAGTGCACTTTCAAGAATGTTGAGGCTAAGCATTACAATATGATACTACTTGAGGATGTGGATGATGAGGTTATTGATGAACCAACTGTGAGTGCACAAGCTGACTTTGATGAGGATCTTGATCCCAATCAATCTTATGAGGTTGTAGATGGATTTTCATTTGACATTTATGGGCATATTCCTTTTGATCTTAGTGGGACAGATTTGCCTCTTGTTGTCACTACTCTTTGCTCTATTTCTATGGATGCCTGGATAGATTCAAAGATCCCTAATACACTTCATATGGAGGGTACCATTCATGGAAAGGATGTTTTTATCCTTATAGACAATGGCAATACACATAGTTTTGTGAATAAGTCAATTGTGGACTAGCTACAGTGTCTTTCCACTAATTTATAGCAACACGTAAGAGTACAAGTAGATAATGGTGAAGAGGAAATCAACACTCAAATATGCCCATAGGTTCCCATATAGTTAGCTAAAAATTATGAGGTATAGGAGAACCTAATTGCTTTGAAAATGGGACCCATAGATAGTGTGCTTGGTTATGATTGGCTGATGACTCTAGGAAAAATTACTATGGATTTCTCATAGTTGTACATGGAGTTTGCTATTGATAGGCAACATATCCATCTACAGAAAATCCCTAGTAAATCTAACTTTCAACTTATTGCCATTAAACAACTCAAGGAGTACAAGAAACACCCACAATTTTTTGTTTTACACCTAAATAAAGAGGTAGAATATAAATCCAAGAATTCAGCAGAGCATTCAACTTTGAAAGCTCTACTTGAGGAGTACATGGACTTGTTTGAAGTACCTACTTAATTACCTCCTAAGAGATCAGTGGATCACCCTATTGATTTAGAGTCTTATTCAAAGCTAGTCAATAAGCCACCCTACAGATTATCAAAATGTGAGTGTGAGAAAGTAGCCAAGCAAATCAAAGCTATTCTATAGATGGGATTTATTGGGCCTTGTTATTCACCTTATGCATATTTGACCATGTTAGTGAAGAAGAAATATAGATCCTTCAAGATGTATATTGACTACAAGGATCTAAACAAGATAGGGAAGAACATGTATCCAATTCCTAGAGTTAATGATTTTCTTAATGAGCTCAAGGAGGCTAGATTCTTTACTAAGATTGATTTGAGGTCTGAATATCATCAAATCTGTTTGTGAGAGGGTGATGAAGTCAAAACTGCCTTTAGGATTTATCATGGGATATACCATTTCCTATTGATGCCATTTAAGCTTAATAATGCTAGCTACCTTCAAAAGTTTGATGAATAAGATTTTATAGCCTTTCCTCTTCTAGTTTCTCTAAGTCTTCTTTGATGATATATTGATTTACAATAATGTGAGAGATACAGGATCTAGAGCATGGCAATGAGTTATGGTGGATGGAATGAGAAGTGTGGACTCATGATGGACAAGACAAAGACACTGTTTGTTACACAAGTGAATTAGGTTCCAAGATTGAGATTTGGACTCATAACCACAATCTTGTGTATGTGGACAATGACATTGACACTTCACTGAAAAGAAAAGAGTACAATCATTGTATTAAGAAAAGGAAGCAAGTACAATGCTTTATAGGAAAGTAGGAAACTGTAGTAGGCACCACTGTGCATACGGGATAGGTTAGCCTGCATGTCCTTGGCCCTGAAGCTCCATACAAAGAGGATGTTTAGTGAGTGTGATTGCTGAATCTCAACACCCCTCCTCAATCACAACTAGAAAGGTACAAAGTGTGCAGAGGCTGTAATGAGAACCACCTGCAAAGTGTGGGCACACCACAAACATGGTAGACACCCGAGGCTGTCGCAAAAAAGGCTAAGTGTGGGCACCAAAACATGATGGACATCCAGAGGCTGTAACAGGGGCCTCACAAAGTGTACAGGGACTGTAATGCCAAGTTACATAAGGAGTTTACAAAGCTTATGGCCGGAAGCATTAGGGCAAGGAAATACAAGGCTTTTAAAACAATCTATCAGAGTTATAAGAGTAGAAGGACTGATGAGTCTTGTCCTTCCGATCCTGGTGGTCTTCATCTTCATCTTCATCTTCCTTTGCTCCATTTTCTTCTTCTTCTTTGACTGCGACTAGATAGGCCTTTTGGGATCTCTTTCTTGCGTGGTAGAACTTCTCGGTGTGTTTGGTCCTTTTGCAGAAGTCACAGAAGAGCTGATCCTTCTTGCCTTTGTACCTATTGCCAACATATAATGCATGCTCATCTCTAGAGGTACTTGGTTCTTCCTTAGTTTTTAGCTTCTTTTCCTCTTCTAACAGTGATGCCTGGATATCAACAAGTTCAGGATTTGGCATGTTGATTAAAGTTGTTGATACATTATTATATTCAGGAGGCAAACTCTTAAGTAGAACACCGATGCAAACATCTTCGTCCATTTTAATGTTGATTCCTACAAGTTGGGTTAGGAGTCCTTCCATGTAATTTAGATGTGTGGCAAGTGATGTGCTGGACTTCATTTCAAGCCTAAAGAACTCAATCAGGAGACCATACTTTGATGATTTAGATTGTGCACCGAACAAGGTGTCAAGTCTCTTCCATGTATCCTGTGAGGTCTCACAGTTATCCACATGGTGGATATAACTATCGTCTAGCTCCAGTTTGATAATGGCCTGAGCTCTGTCATCATTCTTTTGCCAAGTAGTTGCAAGGTCCGCATCCCAAGTTTTCTTCTCTTTTCCATTTGTGATGGCCCAGAGACCCTTTTTCATCAAGATGAGCTTGATGTAGGTTTTCCAGGTGTGAAACCCGACTCCTTTGAATCGAGCATTTGGAGAGTCTTTTCCCATGTTGAGGTTGCAAGATCAGCAACAAATCAATTTCCAAAATTCCCAGTTTGCAGCAAAGTTGGTTGTGTCACAAGACACAAGTGCTAAGAGCACTAGATGAGTGTCACTGGACACTATGTTTGTATCTTCTTCCTTGAGTCTTCAAATCTTCAATGGTTCTTCAAATGCTTCACAGATCTCCCCTCCTTGATTTGATGCTTGTCTTGTTGAGAAATTTAGTAGCTTAGTGAGATCTCCCCTCCTTGATTTAAGTGGCAGGAGAGAGAAGGTGAAGTGAGAGAGGAGCTTGAGCTCAAAAAGCTATGGTGGTCTTTTTTAGGGTTTCTGCACGACTGGTTTTTTGAGGATTCCAGCTCATAGCCTGAACCATATGCCTCAAGATTCAAGCTAAAGATAGCCTAAGTGATAGGCTTCAAAAGCCCTAAAGACCCAGGACGGATTGCGCTACGCAGATGGACATCGGGCTATACGAACAGAAGGCGCCGTTTTCTGGACTGCGACTGACGAATCACGCAATGCTAGATTTGTAGGTCACCAATGTTGGTGTTTGAAGTGACAGGATGCAGCGCCCTGAGTCAAGGATCATTTCTCCAGAAGAAAGCAAGTGAAGATATGCCCTGTAAGTGGAGATCCAGCTCCTCCAACAGAGGTAGGTTGCAGGTTGGCTATGGCTGCCAAGTGGTAAAGAGTGAAAATGGAGTTGGAGATGAAGTCAAACACTTGAGCTGAGCTGGATAGAAATTATGAGAGACTGAGAGAGGACCTAAAACATGCTAAGCCATGCTCAGCTGTGCTTTGATACCATGTGAGAGATACAGGATCTAGAGCATGGCAGTGAGTTATGGTGGATGGAATGAGAAGTGTGGACTCATGATGGACAAGACAAAGACACTGTTTGTTACACAAGTGAATTAGATTCCAAGATTGAGACTTGGACTCATAAACACAATCTTGTGTATGTGGACAATGACATTGACACTTCACTGAAAAGAAAAGAGTACAATCATTGTATTAAGAAAAGGAAGTAAGTACAATGCTTTATAGGAAAGTAGGAAACTGCAGTAGGTACCACTGTGCATATGGGATAGGTTAGCCGCCATGTCCTTGGCCCTGAAGCTCCATACAAAGAGGCTGTTTAGTGAGTGTGATTGCTGAATCTCAACAAATAAGACTCTACAAGACCATTTATCACATATGAGAAAGGTTTTTAATGTGTTAAGACTCTCTGCTAAGGAAAAGAATTGCTCTTTCATGTAGACTAAAGTAGAGTACTGGGGTCATATTATCAGTGAAAAAAGGATACAAGATAACCCTAAGAAGGTGTAGTGTGTTAGACATTGGCCAACACCTACCCCACTACTTCATTGAGAGGGTTTCTTGGTCTATCGTCATTATATCACTAGTTCATTAAGCATTATGTAGCTGTAGCAACTCCTTTGACTGACAAATTAAAGAATGAAGATTTCTTTTGGGACATATTTTTAGGTGATAGCTTTAACCAATTAAAGGAATTACTTACTTCTCCTATTCTAGTATGCCCATATTTTTCTAAAGAGTTTATCATACAATGTAATGCTAGTGGCTGTGACATAGGGGATTTTTTGCGACAAGAGCATGGAGTTATTTCCTTTGATAATCACAAGATTACATATAAAGAGATGGCTATGAATGTCTATGACCAAGTGACATTGGCTATTCTACATGCGATAAAGAAATGGCACCATTATTTATATGGCAGTCAATTTAGAGTTCAAAGTGATCACATGGTCCTAAAGTATTTTCTTACTTAGTCAAATCTTACCTCTAAGTAGCTTAGGTGGATAGCTACCTTGCAAAGTTATGATTTTGACATCATTCATACAAGGGGAAAAGATAATGTGGTAGTTTATTCTCTATCTAGATTGTGGGTATATCGGGTTTTAGCTATGATTGATTTACATGGTAGCTCGATTGAGGAGTTACATGAAACCTATCTTTTGGATGATGAACTCAGCCATGTACTTTGGAAATTACAGCAAGGTCTTATAGATAAAAACTCGCATTATCAGCTTAAAAATGGCCTCATTTGGCTTAATGGCAAGATTTTTATTCCCTCTACTTCTTTTAGGCTAAAAAGTATTAAGCAGTTACATTCTTTGCCCATAGTTGGACACTTTGGAGTGTTTAAGACTTATGATAAAATTAGCAAGATCTTTCACTAGAAATGATTGTGAAAATATGTTAATTATTATGCCATCAAGTGTATGTCTTATCAGCAAAATAAGAATAACACCCCCATAAGCTAGGCGGTTTGGTACAGCCATTACCTATTTCAAAAGACAAATGGATACATATTACCATGGATTTCATTATTGGTCTACCTATTACCAAAAATGGTTGGAATAGCATTTATGTGGTATTGGATAGACACTAAGGTAACCCATTTCATTTCTGCAAAGACTTAGTTCATTGCTTCACAAATGGCTAGTCAAGTCATGGAGTAGATCTTTAGATTACATGGATTACCGCATGTGATTTTGTACGCTAGGGATACCAAGTTCATGAGAAAATTTTGGCAAGTAGTATTCAGCTCCACTGGTACTAAATTGACTCTTTCTAGAGTTTATTATCCATAGAAGACTAATGATTCAACAGAAAGGGTAAATAAGTGGTTGAAGACTTACATTTTCTATTTTTGTCATGATGTGCGGCATGCTTAGATTCATGGTTGCATTTGGCTAAGTTTTCCTACAATAACTCCACTCATGCTAGCAATAGAGTTTCACCCTTTGAGGCTTTGTATGGCTACAAGGTGCCCTTACCCATAGTTACTTTCAATGAGAAGATTAACCCTTATGGAAAGGAAGAATTGGAAAGAATGAAGGCCCTAATTTAACAATGTAAGATGAATCTTAGAAAAGCTCAAGATCAAATGAAGGAATATATTGATGAGAAGAGGTGATCCTTAGAGTTCCAAGAGGTAGAGTTAGTTCTCTTCAAAGTACCCAAGTCTCAATATTATACTCTAAAGGATGGATCTAGAAACAAACTTGCTCACTAATTCTATGGACTCTATAGGATCTTGAAGCATATTGGAGACTTTCCATATCTATTAGAAATTTCCTCTTTTACTAGGATTTATAATGTATTTCATGTTAGTTAGCTCAAACTCTTTTATAGTACCTAAGTGGAAATAGTTGATAAGTTGCCTCCTATGGATGAAGAAGGACTTATTCAATACGTTCTTGAGAAGGCCATAGATTAGCGTGAAAATAAGCTTCACTCTTGCTCCATCATTAAGTTTTTGATCAAGTGAAAGGGTATACCACTTAAAGAATCTTCTTGGAGGCCAGATTCCATTTTGGATGAGTTTTGCTATCCACGAGATGCATTGATGGTTGAGACATAGTCACATGGGAACCAGTTGTACTCTAAACAGGGTTTGGCTCTATTTTAGAGTAGATTTTATTTTATCTAAATTTCAAAGAAATTTCACCTACACAAGTCAAATTATTCTTCAATAGCTATGTTTTGATATGTGGCATGATGTATTTGGATACTTCTATCAAAAGTTATGACAGTTTTCTTTAGCATGCCTTGTTTTTTTTACAACAAGCTATATATTCTTTACACAGTCTATTTCTTGAATATTTGAAGGGATACAATTCCTTTTTAAGACATCTAGATTATTTATATGGAAGTCTCTTTTCTTTCTACCTTCATTTCAGCAAATAAATCTTTATTATTTGATTCATTTCTTATCTTTTATATAGCTAAAATTAGAGTAGTACTCTGTTTTATCCATCCTTCTTTGGCATTGTACATTTCTTTTTGTGGGAAAAAACCTTTGGGCTAGGATGGATTGTAAGAAGCTAGGAAGACATGTGTTAGTAAGAGAGAGTTATTAATAATACCTTGTCACACTGACATAGGTATAAAAGATATGAGACATGTAGCTTTTGATATCTTTGATCATAATATAGTTACTATCTCTTATCCCACCTACTTGTACTCACCTTTCGTGGCTTCTCTCTCTTCTTTTCTATCTTTCTAGTATTTCTCTCTCCTCATCACTCATTCTCTCTCCTCTTTTCTCTCTCTTATGCTCTTCTTTCTGTCACCTCTCATCCCTCTCCTTGATAACTATTCACGCATATCATGCATGGTTTTCATTTTTTCAATAGTGTAAAATACAGCTATGCTGGTGGTTCTATGTACCTCTTCAAGAGTACACCACATACATCATCAAATACAACTATGTTTGGTAGTTCTATGTAGCTCTTCAAGAGTACACCATTGATATCAAATATTATTAGCCATCTACCACGAGTGGTCACAGCCTTAGATAGCTCTATTGTTGGCAATTTCTCGTTTATTAACTAAGGATTAATTACTACAATGCCAAAAGCAAAAATGAGCCAAGGAAGATTGTTAACCCCAGCTTGAGACAAAAGAAAAAGAAGTAAAATATAGAGGCAACAAAATAAGCAGGACGGAGAGCAAGAAAAGGTGCAAAGATGGCCTCTAAAATCAAGCTAAAGGCAAAATCACATTTTTAAGTGAAAGGCGTCCCAAAATTTTTGGAAAAGAGCTCCAGGCTCCGTCCTGTGCAAATTGTAAAAGGATAGACGGGCATAAACTAAAGAAATAGGCCAAGTATAAGAGAATGGGAAAAATAACCTTGCCACAGTGGTTGGTCATGTTAAAAATGGTATGGGTGCCCATGGGATTTTAGGACATATATATAAATTTTAAAAGGTGAATGAGCGCTCATTCTTGTGTGTGGCCAAAAGTAGCTCTCTTATTCTTCTTCTTCTTCTTCTTCTTCTTCTTCTTCTTGCTTACTTGAGCTTATGTTTGAGAGAGGGAGTGTGAGAGTGTGAGGGAGTGAGTGTGTGAGGGTAAGAGATCTTGGAGGTGAAGCCCTCCACCACCTCCTGATCTCTTCTTCTTTTCTTTTGTTCTCTTCTCTCATCTCACGCATGGCTATGGAGGATGGAGCATGGAGAAAGAGGCTTGAGGATGCTTGAGCTTGCATCAAGAATAATAGAGCTACCGGTGTGCTTGAGAGAGGAGGCAACTTAATTGGGCATTAAGGTAAGCTCACTACACTTGTAGAGAGGGATAGCACATTAGCTATGTGAGAGGTAGCCCAGAGTGAGGATAAGTAGAGGACTAGTTGTAATTAATAAGGAACTCATCCAAATATAAGAACTTGAAGGGACCCACCAATAAGATAAGATCCCAAGACAAACGGGTGATTGAATCCCCAAAAGTAAGACCAAGCGAAGAACGCAACCGAAGAGCCGAACATAGCAAGGACCAACACTATCGGGGAAGTGGATCTATGTGATCTCATCAACTTGATTGACAACTTAGTGCGCAATAGGAAGTCTTAGACATGGAAGAGGGTAGCTCAAGCCATAGAACCAACAAGGAACTTGACCTAGGAGACTTTCATGAGGCGATCCAGCAACTAGTGAGTAAATATGATGCCCAAACCTGGCTAGAACAGCGTGGTAGACCTGCATTGGACATCATAATAGATCTTGAGGAGAGAAAGCTAGCATGCAAGGCCCTACAAGGCTTAGCTGTATACAACTAGGACCAACAAACTAGGAGTTTATGCCAAAGCATGGAAATGCGAGAGATCTAGAGAGTGCTAGCCCTAACAGTAGGCAGAAATCAGATAGAGGGTGAGAGAGTGCTAGAAAGGAGACCTCACACTAAGCGAGCTTCTGACGAAGCATCTACTAGATAACACCGCAGTAGAACAAAGTGTTGTAGTATTGGAAACAACACTATTGGTAGGATTGGGAGTTAACCAAGGCTCTAAGTGCTAATAAAAAATCCATGTGGTAGCAAAGCAGCTGGACAAATACCAATACAACTTTGTGGAGCAATTTGAGCAGGTTTGCGAGGCCAATGGCCTCACTAATCCTACTCAATTCTCCCAAGCTTTCAAAATGTGCTTAGGTGACAAGGGGCAGACCTAGTATACGAGTCTAGATGTTGCAGAGCATACCAATTTCAATGGCCTGAAAAATCTCTTCATTAAGAGATTTTTCAAACTTGGGTACTCTGATAGTGCGACTTATAAACGTCCGACAGAAAGAGAAAGAGGACATCTGAGATTATGTGACCCATGTGAGGACCCATGATGAGATGACCAACTCGCCCACATGTCCAATGCATGCATTGCGGTGGGAATCATCTGCCAGCCGAGTGTCAAGACCCTAGGTCACGACCTTGTGCTAATTGCGGTACGTTGGCCATGACGCCATGCATTGTCAACTACCTTAGAGACTCCTATACTCGTAGCCCTATGGTCAACCCTACCTTGCAAGTAGGCCATCAAACTTCTTAGGAAGGGGAGACCCATTGGCCCTCCCAGCACCTAATGACGCTAAGCTAACCATCCCTAGGATGGAGATAAACCCTACAAGCATCCCTACACCATCCGGACCCTACATAACCCATCCACCGAGTGATACTCCAATCCACTATGTGGAGGAGCCAAACGGTGATGAGCCTTATGTGTCCTTATGGACTACCGACTAGTACCAATGATGGCGTTAGGTAGAGGGAGAGTTAGAGGCCTAAGAGGGCAGACACAAGAGCAAATCGTGTGTTGGACTTGCGATCACCCAAGATATGTTTCTTCTTCACATTGTCCCAAGAGGGAGCAAGCAAATAGAGATAAGGCTGACCTAAGATGCGCTGAGTGTGGGATCACTCATCTCTTTGTCGATTGCCCAAGATGGAATCCATCCTCTAGTTTGGCAAATGAGCGATCGGTTCCATTGGGGTTGCTTGGAGCCGAGACACTCAAAAAGGAGGCCACGCCTATCCCATTGCACATCATGGCTTGCGCATAGACAAAGTAGGATGGCATATCATTGCCATGTCCTAACAATCTAGACGCAACCTCGATCAAAAAGAAGAGTCAAAGATGGAGGAAGAAAAGACCAAACACTAAGGTCATGCTCAAAATCGAAGGTGCCACAACACTACCTGTTGGACAAAAGTGTGAGAAATGCGGGATCTAGAGCATGGTAGTGAGTTATGGTGGATGAAAGAAGAAGTGTGGACTCGTGATGAAGAAGATAAAGACACTATTTGTTACACAAGTGAATTAGGTTCCAAGATTGAGACTTGGACTCATAAACACAATCTTGTGTATGTGGACAATGACATTGACACTTCATTGAAATGAAAAGAGTACTATCATTGCATTAAGAAAAGGAAGCAAGTACAATGCTTTATAGGAAAGTAGAAAACTGCAGTAGGCACCATTGTGCATATGGGATAGGTTAGCCTGCATGTCCTTGACCGTGAAGCTCCATACAAAGAGACTGTTTAGTGAGTGTGATTGCTGATTCTCAACACCCCTCCTCAATCACAACTAAAAAGGCACAAAGTGTGTAGAGGCTGTAATGAGAACCACCTGCAAAGTGTGGGCACACCACAAACATGGTAGACACTAGAGGCTGTTGCAGAAAAGGCTAAGTGTGGGCACCAAAACATGATGGACATCCAGAGGCTGTAATAGGGGCCTCACAAAGTGTACAGGGACTGTAATGCCAAGTTACATAAGGAGTTTACAAAGCTTATGGCAGGAAGCATTAGGGCAAGGAAATACAAGGCTTTTAAAACAGGCTATCAGAGTTATGAGAGTAGAAGGACTGATGAGTCTTGTCCTTCCAATCCTGGTGGTCTTCATCTTCATCATCTTCTTTCTTTGCTCCATTTTCTTCTTCTTCTTTGACTGCGACTAGATAGGCCTTTTGGGATCTCTTTCTTGCGTGGCAAAACTTCTCGGTGTGTCCAGTCCTTTTGCAGAAGTCACAGAAGAGCTGATCCTTCTTGCCTTTGTACCTGTTGCCAACATATAATGCATGCTCATCTCTAGAAGTACTTGGTTCTTCCTTAGTTTTTATATTTTCTTTTCCTCTTCTAATAGTGATGCCTGGATATCAACAAGTTCAGGATTTGGCATGTTGATTAAAGTTGTTGATACATTATTATATTCAGGAGGCAAACTCTTAAGTAGAACACGGATGCAAACATCTTCATCCATTTTAATGTTGATTCCTACAAGTTGGGTTAGGAGTCCTTCCATGTAATTTAGATGTGTGGCAAGTGATGTGCTGGACTTCATTTCAAGCCTAAAGAACTCAATCAGGAGACCATACTTTGATGATTTAGATTGTGTACCGAACAGGGTGTCAAGTCTTTTCCATGTATCCTGTGAGGTCTCACAGTTATCCACATGGTGGATATAACTGTCGTCTAGCTCCAGTTTGATAATGACTTGGGCTCTGTCATCATTCTTTTGCCAAGTAGTTGCAAGGTCCACATCCCGAGGTTTCTTCTCTTTGCCATTTGTGATGGCCCAGAGACCCTCTTTCATCAAGATGAGCTTGATGCGGGTTTGCCAGGTGTGAAACCCGACTCCTTTGAATCGAGCATTTGGAGAGTCTTTTCCCATGTTGAGGTTGCAAGATCAGCAGCAAATCAACACCAAAATTCTGAGATTTTATCAGTAGAAGAGCAGAATGCAGTGTGTCAAGAGACACAGTTAGTGACAGTGTGAAAACACACTATGTCAGTGTTGATGTTGAGCTTGATTCTTCTTGTTCGGGATCGTTCGGTCGTTCTTCAATCTTCTCAGGTCCTTCCCCTCCTTGATTTGATGCTGGGTTAATGGACTAGAGTGGGCTTTAGCTTGGTTTAGTGTCAAGAGTGAGAAAAACTGAGGAAAAAAAAGCTTGCGAAATTTTGGCTATGGTGGAATTAGGGTTTCTGAGACAAGGGCCTGGGTTTTCTCAGATTGCAAGAGCTATACTTGATCATTTTCAAAAAAATTTACATGCCTAGGAAGCTGACTTCATGGGCTATCAAAGCGCTATGAAAATCGTCCAGATCGTGGACTGTATGAAGCACGCAGGGCACTCGATCAAATTTGGCGCAGTTCAGGACAGGTTTCCGTGATTTCTGTAATGCCAGGGTCAGGGCGCAGCAATGTGGTCGATTTATGTACCAGGATGAAGCGCCTTGAGTAGAAGAACAATCCCCTAGAAGGAATCAAGAGCTGAAGTGGCCTGGTTGAGAAGTTATTGAAGCTCCAAGTGAGGTAGGTCCTGTCTGGCTATGGCAGACACAGAGCAGAGATTGAGAATTTTCACAATGCTGAGCTTCAGATAGCCCAATGTCATGGATTGATGTGATACAGGGAAGCTTTGTGAGTTGGGGAATTCTTTTCCAGAAGGAAGCTCCAAGAGATTTGACCTGTGGAGTGAGATATAAGCAGCTCAATCTGACAAGGTGTTGCTGGCTATGGCTGCCATGGAAGCTTCAGTGAGAGTAGAGTTGGGAGATGAAGTCATGAGCTGACATTGAGCTAGATTGAGGTTGAGAGGAATCAAGAGAGGCTGGAGAAGCAATGCCATGCCCAATTGGGCTCTGATACCATGTGAGAAATGTGGGATCTAGAGCATGGCAGTGACTTATGGTGGATGAAAGAAGAAGTGTGGACTCATGATGAAGAAGATAAAGACACTGTTTGTTACACAAGTGAATTAGGTTCCAAGATTGAGACTTGGACTCATAAACACAATCTTGTGTATGTGGACAATGACATTGACACTTCACTGAAATGAAAAGAGTACTATCATTGCATTAAGAAAAGGAAGCAAGTACAATGCTTTATAGGAAAGTAGGAAACTGCAGTAGGCACCATTGTGCATATGGGATAGGTTAGCCTGCATGTCCTTGACCCTAAAGCTCCATACAAAGAGGCTGTTTAGTGAGTGTGATTGCTGATTCTCAACAAAAAGGTCACTAACACAGAGGCAGAAACATCAGCTCCCGAAGATGGCTGTGATGGAAAGTGCTAGGATTGGGGAGTAACCCAGCCCGAAACTCGAAGCCATTAAGAAGGTGAAGGAGTGGGTGAAAGAATCCCAAGAGCATCTCAAGGACACTGAGGCCATACTGTAAGACGAGATCGATGATCTCTCAAGAATGAGCTTGCCAGTCCCACCCCCATGACCAAAATCAAAGGATGCAACTGCACCACAAGCAATGCTGCTTAGTCAAAGTCTAAATGCTATGGGCCAGTAAACTAGTCAGGGCCATTAGCCAAGAACCGCAAAGTTAAAAGAGAGGCAAGCAGCTAGCAACCTCCTTAATACATTGGTGACCACCCCTATGACTCTAAGCTTAGGCGACCTGCTTAGGCAACATCCAATGCTTTGGCAAGAGCTGAAACAGTGGATTGAAGGATAAAATGAGCAAGTTTTCGTAGACTTGCATGGGCACAATGTGAAAACACAACTACCTAGCCTAACATTGTACTCCGTACCTAAGTCCTTGCACGTGAATGCCTTCTAGGAAGGTATAGAGATCGTGTTGTCTCTACAGGTAGAAATTGACTGGATGTTGCTGGGTAGAAATCGACCGATACAGCGTGAAGCAACAATTGTTGGGCTCGATGTTGCTGGATATTCGCACTGTATCTACAAATCGAACATCACTCAAAAGGACACCGAGATCGAACCTCGAATATTAATACCTGACATGTTAGAGACATATTTCTTTGCAAGATTCAATCTTCTTTTCTTTACTCTCTCACACAAGCTAGTTATATTTTTTAATGGTCTCTTTCTCTCTCTAAATCCTATTAGTGTGCTAACTTGTCTTGTAATGACTTATTAGCATTTTCCAAAATGTCAATCTTATTTGTAAGCTCAAAAATGCTTATCTGTGCAATAAATAATTCTTTTCTCATTTCATTCATTTGAGCCATGTATGTGTAAGATGTAGAGTATAACCTTTTACAATAGCCAAGCATCCCATTATAACCTTCCCCCACATATCTCACATAGTTATGAATATTAAAAAATTAAAGGCGTTTACTTGTTGAATCATCCTTGGGATAAATATTTCCATCCACCCACAAATCTATATGTTTCTTTCCTTGACTTCACAATCTGTTGGCCTCCATCTCATTTGTTAGCACTCGACAATGTATACTTCTCCAAGATGAATAAATTGGATCTAATTGGATGGTAAGTTTGTACTTGCATGTGCTTGCATATGTATTACTTGTAGAGGTATTGCTAAACATTTTAGCAGATCAATGATCACATTGATAGGAAAGTGAGCACAAAGAATAGAATGGCGAAAGAAAATGGATATTTCTCAAAAATACAAATTCTCCCAAGTTCCAAGACAAAAACAGCTGAAAAGGTGACATTGACATAAATTAAAGATGAGGAACAATTAATGGCCGAGCTTTCTAATGAACTCAATATTGTCTCATTAATAACATCTAAGCAACCAAATTTTGAATTTTCATTCTTCCAAAATCTCAACTAATTAGCAATTTAATCATTTTATTACAAGTGCCTTTTTTGAAGCGTTTTTTGCCCTAATGTGAGGGAAACTATTTCAAAGGTAAGAATAGCTTTGATCGCACTCTATCAGCTTGTTCACCCTTGCGTCTTTCTTGCATTTGGTTTTTCACCCTTGTGTCCACAATACAATGCAAATAGGTCCTTCATGAGATCACACTTCCCTCAAGTCTTGTGTCATATCTGCAACTCCATGATATGGCATGAATAGGTCCTTTGTAAGATCATGGTTCCCTCCTCTCATGTCATATTTTTAGCTCCAGGATATGGCATGAATAGGTCCTTTGTGAGATCATGGTTCCCTCCTCCTCTTGCACCGTATCTACAACTCCACAATGTGGTGTGAATGGGTCCTTTGTGAGATCATGGTTCCCTCCTCTCGTGCCATATCTGCAGCTCCACGATACGACACAAATGGTTCCTTCATGAGATCACGCTTCCCTCCTCTCACACCATATCTACAACTTCATGATATGGTGTGAATAGGTCTTTCAAAAGATCACACTTTCCTCCTCTCATGTCGTATCTTATTCTGTGTGGTTATTATTTTTTTATTGGTCTTCGTATCATTTTCTAGTATGTAATGGCAAGAACAAAGCAAACAAAAAGGAATGTCTATATAGAGAGCAAGGATAGTGAGGAAGAGGTGATGTCATCAGAGGTTCCATAAGCTTTCCCTCCTGAGATCCCTCCTATCCCTCATTTTCCTCAGTCTCCTACCATGCAATCAAAGCAATCAAGTTCAAAGACTATGTGTTCTCCTCCTACCCATGGCATGCTCCATGTGCTTAATGATGAACCATATGATCTTGCTTAACAATCCTCTCCTACAACTACCAAGTTGCCAACCTCCCCTAAAGCACTTGATCAGCAAATAGAACAACCTGGACCCTCTTCTACTCATGGAGGAGAGCCTTCCAAGCCTAGAAGAAAGAGAATGTATAGGTCTTAGTGAGATAAGGAAGGCCCACAGAGCTACACAGCATGTCATTCCAAAGACAAATTTTATCAGAGTTGTCAAGGACATTTATGATAGATTATCAAGGGTGTCAACTAAAACTCGCATGCAAACAAAATGGTAGCTTGTAGCCCTTCTTTAGCTTCAGGAGGAAACTAAAGACTTTGCTATTGACTTTATGAATTATGCTTACATTGCTAGTGACCTTGATGAACAAAGATCTTAGTATGGTCAGTAGGATCATGTATAGGTTCAACAAGGTATTGAGGCCCTTGCCCACTAATAATAAAAAAGCCTTTGAGATCCTTAACATTCCACCAAAATTATCTAGGAAAGCAAAAGGGCCAAAGATTGAGGATGTGACACATCTATACCCAACAAAGACCGCATCCCAACAAGAGTTTGTCCAACAAGAAAATTTGAAAGAGGTCATAGAATCTAAGGATGAAGCTTACAAGAGAAAAATCGTTGTGCTTGGGCCTGTCAATTATAAGAAATATCCAGTAGATTAGGCACCTAATACCAAGCCCATTAATAAGCCACTTTAGAGGTTGTTCGAGTATGAGAGAAAAGAGGTGGGTAAACAAGTTAAATAGTTGCTAGAAATGAGTTTCATTCAACCAAATCAATCACTATTCACTTCTTTTGTGCTTCTAATCAATAAGAAGGAGGGATCTTTTCAAATGTGTACTGATTATAAAGACTTAGCAAGAGAACACCATAAAGAATAATTACCCAATCATCAACATTGATAATCTTTTGGATATATTGAAGGATGCAAAGGTGAAAAGAGGTCTCTACCACTTCTTAGTGATGCCATTTGGGCTATCAAATGCACCCACTACCTTTCAAGCTTTGATGAATAAGATACTGTAGCAGAATGGGTGAGGTGTATGGACAAATGGTTATAAATATTTCTTGCACTTCTGAGGAAGAGGACTATCTTAGTATATCTCCTAAGTACAAGCCCATGTTTGTTAAAAAATATATTCAATTGTCAAATTATGTAGTCTATTGTTGCATAAGATAAGGCATTTTGACTCTCAAAATTTTTAGAATATGGAATGATGGTGTCGTTCATTGCAAATAACACTCCTTCGTTTTTGCTATTGGTTGTAGAGCATTAATTGCTTCTCTCAACCAAGAAATCTCTAAAATTATATTTATTGTTGATCCATTTTTATCAATGGAATTGTTTTTTATATCTGGTTCACATAGAAATATTTTTCAAAACGTTTGAGTACATCACAAACTACTATGGCTTATTTTTTTCCTTACGTCGAAAGGTATGCAATTTTCCAAAAGGGTTAATGTATAATTCTTTGTTGTGTTTATTACTTACTAACATTTCACTTTGCAAAGGACATTGGATTCTCATATATATTGATATACTCACCAAAGAAATTATCCTCATGAACTCTCTAGTGGTATCCATGGCCAAGAAAAAATGTGTTTTGAATGGAATATTGCTTACTTTTGGGTTAATTATTTATGTTATTTGATTATCTATTTTAGTTACATGTTTTCATTTGTAGTGCTAGTAAGCTCGTGACTACCTTCTTGGACACCACATATGGGGATATTGATGATCCTCAAAAACCATATAACTTTCTCTAACAAGAAGTAACCTTGCAAAGTGATACACATACTTGTGGCTAGAGAGTGATTTCAAATGTTTGCAGGACAATAGATTCAAAGATATTCAAGACAGATGGGGTGAATGTAAGTCTTTTTCATATTGTTTGTTTTTTTTGGAAACCCTTTTTTTGAGTTTTCTAACTTGGTATATTTTTTCGCGAAGTGCCAATATTACCCCGATTCATATATGTAGTGGATAAGGGAGTGATGTATTGTGCTTATTTTGAATAGGGCAATCACACCAGTTGATCTCGACTCCCCTCCACAAAAATATTCAACTAAGAGTAAGGGCAAGGGCAAGTCATCTAGAAACACTTTCCCCTATGGATTCTCATCCATCTTCTCTTCAGTAGAAGAGGATCCATATCAAAGTCAAATTCTTCTAGCAACCAAAGAAAAAAACCACTATAAGGATAATATAGATCTTCGTAGAAAGCAAAGAAGAAGTTACAATGACAAAATAAGATAAATAAATGCAAATAGAAATTTGGAGGAATCTCCATTGTGATTTTGCATCCTTGTATGTTTTCACTTCAATTTTGTAACTCTTGATTCAATGAAAAAAAAAATTATCCTATGTAAATATAAAAAATGTTTTCATATTTATAGCTCAAAACTTACAATTTTGGGAGGCAAACATCTCATATAAGAGAAAGAGCATTCAAATCTTTTTCCAATTATTTTACCATTGACTTTGAACTTATATCTAAGGGATGTACTGTCTAGTAGCTCCAAGGTATCCCTTATATCCTTAAGAATCCAATTGGAAGTGATATTTACCTGCTTTTCTTTTTCATGTGCTATAACTTGCACCTTAATTTTGAAAGGCATGCAATCTATATCAAAATCCAAGGGAATCCAAATGCCTTCTATCTCCTATAATCAAAGCCCAAAGTAAGAGTTTATCATGAAATATTATAACATAAAAACAAGGATTGGTTGCATACAATATACCTCATGGTATTGCTCTTATAGTCATACTCTCTAGATTTCCAAAGCCTCCTATAATGTTGTGTAATATTTTTAGGACCGTAAGACCCTCCCCCCCCTTTTTATCAAAATTTTTTTTTAAATTACGCTCCCCCTATTGACGCCACTAGCTGGCGAAGGGAGGGAAAATTGTACTCATACTCAACAAGGTGAAGGAAAAGATCATGACGGTGCATCAAGGAGACAAGGGGGAGATGATGTGGCAAGTGGTGGAGTTGCCGAAGATCATCAAGACATCCATGAAGATGATGATGATGACGATAATGCTAATGGGGAGGAGGGACACACGTGTGCCACCTCCAACCCCTCCCCCACTATTCCTTCCTTTCCCTTAATAAGCCTCAGGGCGACCCATGATCTCATCAGCATAGATAATGTTTGCAAACGCCTTATGAATCACATGGAAGGTCCACTTAAGCTCTCCATAGGTTGCCATTCAATACTTGTTGATGGAAATATATCTACAACCAAGAATTCATGATTAGTACTTTCTTAAATGAAAAAAATATATCATATGTTATCAACTCAATACTTACAATGTGTCTATTGGGAAACACATTCATTTGGAGGCAAGTGCATATCCTTGGCCATGTAAACATGTTGCACTTTGACAAAACACCCTTCGTGCATAATTTTGAAAGCAATGATATGTCCCTTCCAATGATGTTTTATATCCTCTCATTTTCTTCTTTTCACCTTGTGAGAGCCCTTGCAAGAGGGCAACATGGTAACCCAATCATTATGCAAAAGGTTTTTGGCTCCCAATTTTTGTCAACTCCTTGGCTATAGACAGTGGAAGAGTTTACTAAATGAGAAGGGCACCTTCTAGATGCCATACTTAGATTGAATTTGTAGAGAAAGAAGCTTACCAAGAAAGGTGAATGAACTAAAAAGGAACATTAAGAAGACTAATGAAAATATATCGGGTGCCAAAAAGCTCTTGATTTTCAAAAAACTCATTATTAACTTCATAACATCTTTATTATGTCCTTTGTCAAATCTTATAAGTAAATAAGGACTTCGGGACTACCAAAATATATTAGACTTTGGTGGAGACTTTGGCTAAAAAGGAGGAGAGAATCATGAAGTGAACTCTACTATCTCCAAAAGGGAGGAGACAAGAATACCATTTTCTCACATACATGGCAAACTCTCTTTGGCCCTTTTCTTAATCATGTGATTAACTAAAGTGTATTTTTTGAAGTGTTTTTTACCATAATGGCCACCTACATACAGTTAAGTACTCTTTGAGAGCTATATTTTGACATGTGTTATACCTAGTTTGGATTATCCTATCATATCAAGAGTTGTGGTAATTTCTATCGAGTAGGGATTATTCTTCCAACAAGGTCTCTACTCGCTATTGTAATCAATTTTTCTTGAATATCTAAAGGCTTAAATTCCCTTTTGAAGACATCAAGATTGTGTATATGACAAAGGATTCTCTTGTGCCTTCACATCAATCAAAAGATTCGATTATCTTTGTTCATTTTTCATCATTTATAAAGCTGTAAACAAAGTAGTATTCTATTCTATCCATCATTTTCAACCATTGCAACTTTGTTTTTGTGGGCAAAAACCTTCAAGAAGGGATGGATTGTAAGATATCATGAAGACATATTACTTGAGATGATCTTATTAATGATACATTGTCACATTAATACATGTATATAAGATACTGAGACATGTAATTTTTCACCACTTTGCAAAAATACAATTACAATCTCTTTATCTTGCCTTCTTGTTTATAGCTTTCATGGCTTCTCTCCCTTCTTTCCTATCTTTCTAGTATTTATCTCTCCTCATCACTCATTCTCTCTCCTTTTTTCTCTCTATTATGTACTCTCTTCCATCACCTCTCATTCCTCTTCTTGACAAGAGAGAGAGAGAAGGGGGTAAAATTATAACAAGAAAAAATAAGAAAGAGGGGAGATATAAAGGAAGACAAAAAATGAGAGAGAGAGAGAGAGAGAGAGAGAGAGAAGAAGAAGAAGAAGAAGAAGAAAATAAGAAAATAGTAAAAAAAAGAGTGAAAATGAAAATGAGAGAGAGGGGGGAAGGGAAGGGGAGATAGAAAGCACACACAAAAAAAGGACACACACACACAGAATGTGTGTGTGTGTGTGTAAATTGAAGAGAAGAGAGGAGGGGGAAACAAAAAAGTATAAAAAGAGAAAAATGAAGAGAGAAAGTTGGGGGATATTAAAAAAGAGAAAAAACTATGGGTTATAAAGAAAGAGAAAGAAGAGGTGGAGAGAGAGAGAGAGAGAGGACAAATTAAAATAAGAGAACGAAGAGAGAGAGAGTAAAAAAGAAAAAATGAGAGAAAGAGAGAGGGGAGAGAGAGGGGGGAGAAAAAGTGGACGTAAAAAAGGGGGAGAAAGAAAAAAGAAGAAGAAAACAAGAAGAGAAAGAGTGTGTGTAAGAGTAAAAACAAAAAGTCAAAGAGAGAGAGAGAGAGAGAGAGAGAGAGAGAGAGAGAGAATGAAAAAAGTGCAAAAAGAGAAAAAAGGAGAGCAGAGAGAGAGAGAGATGCAGAAGTTACATAGCACAATAGATAGGATTTGAACAAGGAGTAGAGAACACACAACAAATATGAAAAGAACGAAAACTTCTTTAATCTTAAACAAACTTATACAAAGATGGCTCTCTCCACCCGTGTGCTTCCAATGTGAAGCTTATATGGCGAACCAGACAGATGATAAGCAAAGAGCTTAAGGGTAGCTAGAAGAACTTTGACTAGGTAAAAGATGGATTGACAATGGCTTTGGAGAGGTCTTCCTTTTATACCCCAGAAAAGTAGTCTATTTGGCTTATCCAAACATATTATGAACTTTCCCTTGTCAGCGAAGGAATATTTTTGTACCAGTGCTACCCCCAACACCCCATCAGGGGGGCTGATGGTCCCCTTGAGACCTCCCATCCAAGGGCCACTTCCACGATCCATAGACCCCAAAATCAAGGTCCCTACTAATAACTCTACAACCCACAACTTGATGCATTGTGCCTCGAGTTGGTACCAGCATAACTACTCTATTTAACCCAAAGGCTAGCTCCATTTTCCATCTGATCACATAGACCTCATTTGACATACAAGTCTGGACCCGACCAATGTCTATGCTTACACATGGCTTGCACATGGCTTATCCTCATAATGGGGGCCTTACAACTTAGAGCACCATATATCATCCGTGGCACCTTACAAGGGGGACATTGAGCATATCTAACAAGAGAGAGAAGAGGATAAAGAAAAGAAAAAGAGAAGAGAGAGAGTGTGTGTGTGGGGGGGGGGAAGGAAAAAGAGGAGAGAGAGAGAGAGAGAGAGAGAGAGAGAAGAATAGGGGAGAGAAAAAACTTAAATAAGAGAGTGAGGAGGGAAACAAGAGAGAGAAAAGAAAAGACAAAAAAGAGAAAGGAGAGAGAGAGGGGGGAAGGAGAGAGAAAATAAAATAAAAAGGAGGAAGAGAGGAGAGAGTTAAAAAGAAAAAACTAGGAGAGAGAAAAAAGTAAAAGAAAAGAAGAAGAAGAGAGTGAGTGAGCGAGTGAAAAAAAGGAAAGAGAGAGAGAGACAAAGAGGGAAAAGGGAGGCAAGGATAGGAGAGAAAAATTTTGGAGATATGAGAGGTAACTTATCAATCTTTTTGCTAGGATTAGCTTTTTTTGAATGCTAAGTTAAAATGTGTGTATGTGTGTGTGTGTGTGAGAGAGAGAGAGAGAGAAAGAGGTTTCATTGAAAAACAAAGAATTATACACACACACACACACAGAAAGAGAGAGAGACAAACAAATAGGTTTCTTTTATGCAATTGAAAAAAAAAGAACAAATTAAAGAAAGAGAGGGAGACACACACACACAGAGATAATGGAGGGGGAGACATAGAGGAGAGAATTTTGGTGATAGAGAAACAAAAATAGTGAGAGAGATGGAGAGAGAGAGGGAGAAGGGGGAAATAGAGAGACAAAGATATATAAATGTGAGAGAGAGAGAGAGAGAGAGAGAGAGAGAGAGAGAGAGGGGCAAAGAAAAACTTATATAGATAGAGAGAGAGAGAGAGAAAGAGAGAGAATTTAGAGATAGAGAGAAGAAAAACAATGGAGAGAGAGAAAGAGATAGAGGAAAATTATGAAGATATGCATACACACACACACACACACACACATTTGGAAAGAGAGAGAAGGAGGGAGGGAAAGAAGGACAAATTTTGGAGAGAAAGAGAATAAAGTAAAGAGAAAAGCAAAACATAGTGCATGGGGAAGAATTGTCAGAGAGGGAAGTGAAGTACATGGCAACTTTGCTTCCCTCATGAAGCCACTTTGCAAAGCTACGGTAAAGTGTCCTAGTATTCTTTGTATGCTATGTAGGTGGTGGGGTAGGCTTAGTTGGTAGATAGCCATGGAAGGCAGGTTGAAACATGAGAGAGAGAGAGAGAGAGAGAGAGAGAGAGAGAGAGAGAGAGAGAGAGAGAGAGAGAGAGAGAGAAAGAAAGAAAGAAAGTTATATTAACGTCTTCTAAAGACCAAAACTGGCCTATGAGACAAACTGTGATACAACTGATGAGGTCCAGCTATTCAAAATAAAAGTGCTAAATGAAAAGCTAAAAACTGGAAACTGAAAATATGGTGCTGTGAGTGTGATAAGTGTCGTGTATGTGTATGTGCGTATGTAGCTCTGGTACTCCAGATAATGGCTACAAAGGGGGAACAAATGTCGGCTGTGATAGGGGAACAACTATCGGCTGTGATAAAGTGGTGCGATGTGTATATGTAATAGATGCAGGGAGATATACTATCCTGGGATGTAGTAGCAGTCATCGAAGTCGCTAATAGCAGGTGATCCCTCCTGGATGCAGGATGTGGTACATCGGCAGTGGAGAAAGAGCAAACTGGAGATCTGAGATCCAATGTGTCGAGTGTCGTCGGATCTCAGTCTTCTATCGATGTAGATCAAGAATCCTCCAAATCTCCTGTCGGTGTGGCTGTGGGGTCCGAAACCCACGGATCCTCGTGCGGTGTCGCGTACGCTGGTCCTCAGCCTGCTGTAGTGTGAGCCCGGAGGTCTGGCTGGAGGCTGGTACAGTAGCTCTCACTCTGTCTATCTGAAAGAACTGTGTAATAGTCGTCTGGGTGGGCCCCTCTCTGACTAGGACCCACTGTGTGCTCTACTCTCTGATGTGCCATGCCTCTCCCAGAAAACGGCCAAATGATCTCTGATCCATATCAGTCATACATCCCTGAAGTGAGCTGCTCAATGTGTATCTAGATCTCAACTCTGAGTATGCCCGGGCATCTGAGAACAAAATGCTCCTCACTCTCCACCTCTGAGAGAGAGAGAGAGAGAGAGAGAGAGAGAGAGAGAATGTGTGTGTTTGTGTGAGTGTGATAAGAAAATCAAAATATAATGTGAGGGGAGGAAGTGAGAGCATGGAAACTTTGCTTCCTCCACAAAGCAATTTTTTTTTCATACATTGATTTCATAATTCCTTGAATATATAATGATCCCACACATTCATTATGCAAACAAAGTCAATAGAACCTCAATATTTGCATGAGCTCAGAAAGTACTTTGAGTACACTTCTCTCTCTTTCTCTATCTCTTCTCACTTACCCCTTGTCGAATAGCCCTACACATAGGATGATAAGTGCATAAGATACTACAAATTTGTTGATGGTGGATAAATCATGGCTTTTGGTGCAAAGTCCTATTTTAAAGCATCCTTAATGAGTCTATAGTAGTATTAGGGTCAACACAATTGAGGGGGGGTGTGGGGTGTCACTCATAAATATATCTAGATATCACATGGATTCAACAAAATGGATTTTTCCAATACAATTTCTACACATTTTTTCCATATGAAAGGCTTCCATACAAAGAGGTCATGTATGAATTAAATAGAAAAGGAGCGCATTTTATTCAAGAAAAATTCACAAATAAGGGTATTTATAAATAGATCTTAAACACATGCAATAAAGAGAGTATAGATATTATTTGGCTATTTTAATGCACCCCCAATTAGCCTAGTCATTATATAACCATAGTAATACGTCAATTAGAAGTAAGAGGAGGACATCATCATTAGTAATAACAAGAGAAAAAGTCTAAAGATAATATATCCTCCCCACCACAGTGACAACTCTTGTTCATGAGGATGTAAATTCATCTCTCCATGCCAAATCAAGCATACAGATTTGCAATCCTTAGGGGGTACTAATAAGAAGTTTCCCATGACTCCCATGATATCTCTCATTCACTCCTCCAAAAACTCCACAACACCATATGATATTACCTTATGAATAGATATAGGAGATTATGATCATTGCATTGTTGCATATTGGTTTGAAATATATTTTCATTATTTCATTGAAGATGGCATTGTCATGTAGCACCAATCAAATTGGAGCTTTAATAGGCATCCAAAGTGCCCTTTGTAGAGTTACACTACAATATGTTCTTAATTTAGGCTCTTGAATTAGGGATAATGCCTGAAATGCACAAGAATATCATGTTATTGGTAGTTAGTCTCTCATGCCAAGATGAAGTGGAGGAAAATCTTTATAGTCTTAAACCCTTGTATGCCATAGAGTCCCATCAAGCAAGCTTTGTAATTAATATAGTTTTCATATTTGAATATAATGAGGCAAACTATAATATAGTAATATTTTGTTTATCCTCACAAAAAATGCTACTATACTTGTTAGCATGGCCCAACACCACATAAACAAGGAGATCCAGTGCTTCATAGCACAAGCTCAACAATAGCTACAAGCTCGACTGTTATCACAACTTAACAGTGGTGGGGCTAGGCTGTCTTCGAGAGAGAGTTTGTAAGTTTTATGATTTAATTTGTTTACATTCCAAGTTATTTTACCAAATATTCAATATTGTGTATTGAATATTCAATATTTTGTATCTATGTTTCTCCAATATAGATTCATTGGTTGTTCACTAACCTAACTCTATGTGTCTATGTTTTTCTAGCATAGCTTCACTAGTTGTTCTCACTTACCTATACTAACAACCTTGCATATTACATTCCATTCAAGAGTTCTTATGGTCTATGTTTCTTTCTTGTTGTAACATTGGGCTAAGAAGGGATTGTGTAAGGGTGAGATCTTTGATAAATTAGGGTTTTCATCATTCTCTACTATTTCAACATTCAATTTTAGCATTAAGAATTATGGATTTATGAAAAAAAAAAATGTATGTTTTGTTATTTGTATCATTTGGTATTTACATTTGTATTTGTTGTTGTATTATGAGGACATGCGTATATTACTTCGTAGTATTATTCTTGTGTTATATATTCAACTGTTATATCTTAGTTGTTAGTACTTGAGATTTTAACACAAGCTTCAACAAGAAATTATGTCTAATAGGATAATAGACATGGATAGTTAGGGTATGGCCCTACAAGGCACCAAATCCTTGCTTCTTTTCCCCCTATATCCATTGCAATTCTTTTCTACACATGGTGAAATATGCATCAATATTATCATCACTTTATATTGATTATTTTTTCAAAAAAATATCCATTGATTATTCTAACACCTATACCAATGTATAAAGTACAACGCTTTTATCAATGATGACAAAGCTCCAAATTTTAAAACACTTTAGAATTCATTTCCATCTTAGATTTTGTTGATATACCCTTCATATATCATAGTGATGCATGATACAATGGTCTTTTCATTTATTTCCACTTCAATCCAAGTGCTTCTTTGCCTACCCATACTACATAGGCCCTCTCTTAAATACACCCAATCTTGAGTCCCAATTAAGTGATTTCAAATTATGTGCCCCACATTCTTAAATGCATGCATAATATCTAGATGTGCTTAATCTTCAACTGGTCCCAACAACATATTCTAAAGAAGGTGGAATATTCTATTAAACCAAAATGTGATGCACTTTTGAGACAACATACATTAGATTATATCCTTTAATATGAATTATTTTACCACTTACTAGGTCATGCCAGGTGGTGGAGGATGTTTTATATCACTCTATAAATCCTCCCACTCTCCAATGGAGAGTGACTCTGGTGGAACTTTATTCAAGTCTTCTCATGCTTGGGATCATCTAGATGTAGAAATCTATGATAATTCTCATAAATGACATTCTTCAAGTCATCTAGTTGTAACAAAACTAATCATGGACCAAAAAAGGGGCATGCCTAGGACCCCAATGTAGATAGATCTAATGTAAAGAAAAGAACTAGAGGAGAAGAAAGATGAGAGAAAATATTGAAAAAGAGAGAGAAAGACTAGAAGATGAGAGAGAAATACATGAAGAAGAAGAGAGAAAGCGAATGTAGCCATGAAAGTGGTGTAAGAAGGTAAGATAAAGAGAGTTCTTAATTCATCACTCAATGATGAGAACAGTAAGTCTCATCCATTTTTATACCAAGCCAGTGTAGTTGGTGTTTTCTCCTAATTTTTCAAAAAATTACTAGTTTCTTTCTACCTCTCTTTACATTGTATCCCCATTCAAAGGTCTTTTCCCTCAAAAACAAAAGGAGGGAGTTGTTATAAATGGTTTGAGTTGTTCTAGAGATGACAAATATTACTCTACTTTAACATTGAAGGGTATTAAAAAATATCAAGGAATCTAAAATAATTTTTAGAGGAAGGGAGCTTTAGGCAATAAACCGAAAGAGCCACACATTAATGATCATGTATAGCCCATAAAAAATATGTGTCAACTTGTTCCTAGAACGATCTTTGAGAGTGGAACACCATGATTTATGCATGTTCAAAAGTACCAACTCTTCTCCTTGAAACTCCATAAGTCATCTTTTCTCATTAGCATAAAGCTTCATTTGGTCATGGGATTTCTTAAGATTCACCTTACATTGCTGAAGTAGGCCTACATGTAATCCAATTCTTCTTTTCTTTGAGGATTTATTATCTCATTAAATATGACTATATGAAGGATCACTTTATACCCATACAAATCATTGAAGGGAGAGACTCCTATGCTAGAATGAGTGGAGGAGTTGCAAGAAAACTCAACCAAATGAATTCACAAATCCCATGCATGTTGCATATCATGAAAAAAATGTTTCAAATATGTCTCAAGCTATTTATTCACCTTCTCCATTTGGCCATGAATTTTGGGATGATATGTTGTAGATAGAGTCAACTTTGTCCCCATTCATTAGGTTGAAAAATACTTCTCAAAGCTGCTCTCATAAACTTAATATCCTTGTCATGAACTATGAGCTATTGTATTCCATGTAACTTAAACACATACTCGATAAACTAAATGGCTACTTGAGACATTGTAAATTGAGTCTTTATGGAAATAAAATGGGATGGTTTTTTGAGTCTATCCACCACCACCTATACTCCACTCCTTCTTTGTTCTAGGTAAGCTAGTGGTATAATCCATTGTTATATACATCCATTTTCTCTCAAGGATAGGCAATGGCTGCAATAAACCTCTTAGCTTAAGAGTGTTATCTTTATTTTGCTAACCTCACACAAATCTAGAAAAAAAAATCATTGACATCCTTCCATATGCCTTTTTAATGAAAACTTTTGGAGATTTTTTCATAGGATTTGAAGACACCTAAATGACTAGCTATAGGGAAAAAATGCATCTCCTCCATTACATTTCACTTGAAGTAGGAAGTAGAGGGAATCATAATCTTTCCATGACACTGAACAAAAATATTCTTGAGATGACATTGAGAGTTCTCCTTCATTAATCCTTATTGTATTTTCTAGAATACATGGTTGATTTTTGCATCTAACAAATAGGCACCTTGGAGCTCTTCAATCCAATTGCTAAATGAAGCTTGGTTATAGATGAAACCTTGTATGCTCACATTCTTAAAAGAGAATAAGGCACAATATTATCCTTTACCCTAGTATGCGTGACATCAAAGTCATAATTTTGCAAGATAGCCAATCAACTTCGTTGCTTAGAAGTGAGATTAGACTGTGAGGGGAAATACCTGAGAACTCTATGATCACTCTTCATTCGAAATTGGTTTTCATTAATATAATGGTGTCATTTCTTGATTGCATGAAGAATAGCCAATATTTCTTAGTCATATACATTCATTACCATCTCCTTCTCCATTAACTTGTGTAGCGTACCCAAATCTCTTAAGTCAATTGCTCGTATATCATTCCTTATTTCACCTTGGTAGATTGTCCAAAAGTTCTTACATTTATTTATACTCATATGCCTTCATAGTATCTCAAATTATATTAAAATGTATTTAATTATCCCAAAATAAATTTGTTGATTGTTCAACTATGTTGTAGATAAACCTACTATTCATTGCGTTGAGGACAAACCTATTATTTATTGTGTTCAGGATAGTGTTGTTCACTATTGTTCAAGACAAACCCATTGTATACTAGCACAACAAGTATTTAATTAGTTTAGTGCTCTATTGATTCTTATGGGGAAAGTTCATTATACTCAGATGATGTATTGATGCTTAAATAACTTTGTTGAATCAAGTAGAGCCTATTTAACTTGGTATATGGAAGGATCTTTGCTATTTTATCCTATGGACAACAAGCTTTGAGGTCAAGAGCTTATGTATTGATGCTTAAAAATCTTTTTTGAATCGAGTAGAGCCTATTTAGCTTGGTATATGGAAGGATATTTGCTATTTTATCCTATGGATAGCAAGCTTAGAGGTCAAGAGCTTATGTATTGCATGTATACATGCACTTTGCATGTATCAATACCTAGAATTGCCTAGATATGCTTATGTTGAGCTCTAAGTCTTATATCTACTTGCAATGGCTATTTACTTTCGTGGTTTCCCATCTATGGGTTTGAAGGATTATTGTGACAAGTACATGCTCCTAGATGTATTGATTCATGTCATTAGGTACTTGATGTTATGAGCATTATGTATTGAGCATTGGTTACTCACTTTAAATTCCAGATTCCTTGCTAGTGGGAAACACTTCTATTTACTATGGCAGAGCTTGGTTCTTTAGAGACATTGGGAGTCTCTCACTCATACACATGCTCTCAGTTGATATACACATACATTGTTATTACATATACTGACTCTTGTGGACTAATTTGGTCTTGAATATTTGGATACCTTATATATATCATTGTCAATGGATTGTCAATGGAACGGTGGATGCTTGACACACATTGGTTATATGCATCTATGTATTTAACACTCCATATGCTTTGATAGTTCTTGATGTTTGGTTGCTATACTATTAGTTGCATTCTATAAATCTTGGATTTCTTCTTGGATATTCCTAGCAATGGTGGGAGCTTACTCCTTTGGTCATTTTCCTACTAATGTGTGGTCATTTACTATAGTTTTAGAGATAGAAATACTATATACTATTCAAGAGTAGTCTCTTTGAGTGCAAACGACTTCTTTGAGTACTCTAATACCTATTATTTGTGAATAGATATAAACTCCATTATTCCCCACCTCTTGTCTTCCATTTTTGATCAATTTTGAGGTTATTTTCCTATAATTATAGTAATCGATACTCTTTTCATTTGCAATCATTTGTAGTCATTATGGCAGGTACTTCTTATACATCAACTACCTGATAATGCTATTTTCAACATTAAACAACTTGATGGCAATAACTTTCAATATTGGAAGATGAAAATATGGTAGGTCTTAATGAAAAAGAAGTAGGTTAGGCCATTGAAGACAAAGGACATAAAGCCAAAAGGTTGGGATAGAGAATATTGGGATGAGCTCGATGAGTTATACAAGTCCACTATCATTCTTTTGTTTAAGCATGTGTACTTCAATGTTATCTCTACTAAGGGTGGTGCTTATGCATTACGGAAAAAGATTTGTGATCTTTATGACAAGCATAGTCCTGCAACAACTCAGTTGTATTAGCTGAAGAAGCATGTGGATCTTTGCATGAAGGAGGGCATGTTTATGTTTACTCATTTGAATGAGTTCCATTCTATTTTCAACTAGCTTATTTTGAAGGATATCAAGTTTGAGAATAACATAAAGTTTCTTTTCTTGCTTGTCACAATTCTTGAGTCATGGGATATTTTCATAATACTATAAGTGCTAATCTTCCCAAGGGTGGTTTTAAATGTAGTGATATAAAGAGTGTTCTACTTATAGAAGAAGTAAACAGGAAGAATATTGATGCAACCTATTCCTCTCATGCATTGACTATTAGAGGTAGAAATAGTGGAAATTGTAATAATAACCATGGTAAAGACTCACAATCCAATAGGGCAAGTCTCAATCTCATGGGAAATCTCATAGTAAGTCCCAAGGTCATAAGTCCTCTTTGACATCTCATTATTGTGGGCAACATGGTCACATTAGATTGTAGTGCCATAAAATGTGCAATGATGGGCACAATGAGAAAAGCAAGGGAAAATTATAGAAAAATCGTGTTCACTAACATTATACCTAAGTCCAATATGAAGATAGAGGAGATAAATGCATTTGAGTATAGTTTTGATAATTATATTCTTATAGCTTCATCTCTTGATGCCACTTAACTAGCTGATGCATCGTTTGCTTACTCTTAGTATTGGCTCCTTGATTTGGGGGCTTCCTTTTATGTCACCCGGCATCACCATTGGTTTTATATCTATCATACTTATATGAGTTCAATTCGCATTGGATATCATTAACAAAGGTGATGTTAGATTGTAGTTTAGTGGTAGTTCTCCATTGTTCTTCATCAAGAATTTTATGTATTGGCTTTGATGAAAAGCCTTATTACAAGTGGACCATTGGATCATGATAGGTACTTTGTACTCTTTGGTGATTCTTCATGGAAGATCACCTATGGTAATCTTATTTTTGTTAGAGATCCCAATGTTCGCAACCTCTACCTTTGCTAGTTTTTGGGTATATTGACCATGTATTGGCTATGACCAATATTCTGCATATATCTTTATGGAATGTCTTTGAAGGGGATAAAAGTATTGATCCATTTGCAGTAAGTTGTAACTCTTCTCCTTAGATTACTCTTTTTTTTATTCATGTGATCATTGTTTGTATGGCAAGAAGACTCATTATTTGCATCAGAAGTCTAGTTCTACACATGTGGGTAAGCCCTTAGCTCTTGTGCATTTTGATGTTCGTGGCCCCATGCCTTGTCAGTCCTTGGGTGGCATGAAGTATTTTATTACATTCATAAATGATTACAAGATTCTTAAGTACATACGGGACTTTGCACACATACTTGAACTTTCCTCTTCTATACTAAGATTCACAACGTGTCTCATATCGGTAAGCTCAAACCATTCTTTGGTACCGGGAAATGCCTCTAATTGATGAAAAAGGTCTCATACATTATGCCCTTGGGGAGATCATATGGAAGCATGAGAAGAAGCTTCACTTTAGGTCAATAACTGAGTATTTGATTAAGTGGAGAGGATTACCACTTGAAGAAGCTGCTTGGAGATCTTCATCTCTCTTGGATGAGTTTCCTTATCTTCAGGATGCTTTAGTAGTTGAAGCATAGTTCTAGTTGGGCCATTATATTGCAAATATACCTTGATGGGAGCAGCCTATTTTAGAATAAATTTTATTAAATCCTATTTTGAGCAAAGTGCTAATTACATAGCTCAAAGTACTCTTTGAGACCTTCATATTGATGTGTGGCATGTCTTGTTTGGACTAGCCCTTGAAGAGTTATAGCAATTTCGGTCCAATAGGGTCTATTACTATAGCAAGCTATCTACTAACACCATGGACCTTTCCATGAAGATGTAGTGGCTCAAACTCTTTCTTGAAGACGTCTTGATAATGTGCATTCTAGAGGTTTCTACCTATGTCTTCATGTCAGCCAAAGATCTCATTTTTCTCATCCATTCCCTATTATTTTTACAATTTTAAAACAAAGTAGTACTATGTGTTATGTCCATATTCTCAGCCATTGTAATAACTTTCCAATTTATTTTTGTTGAAAAATTTATTAGGGTAGGAATGGTATATAAGAAATTGGGAAGATATATTATTTTAGTGAGTTTGATTAAATAATAATAAGATGCCACACTAACATGTATAAAAGATGGTAAGACTTGTATTTTTTTCATCATTCATTAATACAAGATTATAGTCTCTTCATTTCACCTTCTTCTCTAAGATTTCACGGTTTCTTTCACCTCTCACCTATATTTCTAATCTTCCTCTCTCTTCATTCTCTTCCTCTCTCCTCTTTTCTCTCTCTTTTCCACTCTTCTGTCTCCTTTGTAGTTCTCTTCTTGGCAAATTTAGAAACTTTGTAACAGTAGTTTGTTCTGCCTGGCATCAAGACAATTATCACAAGAATCAAAATGAGAATAGTGAAGGGGCGATAAATACTGCAAACCAAAAAGAATTTTCATTCCCTCAATGGACATGTACCCCAAATGGGCATGCCAAAGAGATAAATGAGATAAAGACCCCACAGACAAAACATGATCAATTGTAGATCTAGAAACAACTAAGGAGTAGAGGCTACCATCCTTGGCACCTCTTGGAAGCACAATCCTACCACGAGTAATCTTCCATGTAGAGTCTCCAAAAGATACATGATATCTTGCATCACCAAGCTGTCCAACGGACTTGAGACTTGTGTTAATGCATGTACATGACATACATCATGCATAACAAAACTGCCGCTAGAAGGAAACTGCAGCCTAACATCACCAATGCTGACAATCTCAAGAGTCTTGTCATCATCCAAGCACACAGAACCCGAAACAAAATGGTATGAATGGAACCACTCTCAGCAAGGTGTCACATGAAAGGATGCACCTGAGTCCAAGAGCCAACACTGTGCATACATAGAGTGTATCTCTGTCATCTACGAAGCACTAGATGAAGCTGTTTCAAGGATATAATCCCAATCACTATCCTTGGGCTGCATAACATTGATCTCTTCAATTTTAACACTTAACTTAGGAGGTACTATGTTGCAATTAGAAGACTTTTCATGCACTTTCTCTTTCCCCTTGTCTTTGCGCCTTTCATTGTGCAATTCATGACACTGTGGCCTTTCTTCCCACAATGATGGCAAGTCAGATTTGCATTTCTCCCACAAGACTTACTGTGCGACTTGCCATGTGACTTGGATCAAGATTTTTGCGAATCCCGTCCACGGCCATTACCATGGTCATTCTTTGCATTTTCATCATGTTGGCCTCTAACTGTCAAAGCATGAGACACACGAAAGGCATCCATATTCTTATGGTTTATCTCTTCCTATAGAAGAGAGCTCTCAACATCAAATAGCTTCAAAGTAGTGGCAGAAGCACATAAGGCAGTGTAGAATATATCCCAAGACTCATTAAGAGTTCCAAGAAAGAACAACAGAGTGATATCTTCTTTGAAATCAATGCCCTACGAAACCAAGTTCTTAAGAATAGCATGAAATTGGCTCAGATGAGCTGGCATGGTCACATTCTCTTTCATGTGGAGATCCATAAGCTATTTCAGCCAATGCATTTGACTTGCAGGACTTTGCTTGTCATAGAGGTTCTTGATCTTATCCCAAAGATTCCAAGCACTTTGTGCTTTCTCTACCACATTGTAATGCACTTGTTCAGTGAGAGACAAGATGAGGGTAGACTTGCATAACTCATCAAGCTCCATCCATTTGTCATTAGTCATAGTTTTAGGCTACTCTCCACTCAACCTTAGTGGTTTTATCTGCAATTTTTGTACCAATACATGCCAAACTTGGCTCTTCCAATAGGCATAATTTGTACAATCAAGCTAGTGATGTTGAAGATGATACTGTCAGTGGAAGAAGATGCCATGTTGCAAGCTGAAACAGTGTAGACAGTTCAAAACTACTTGCTATAAACAATAGAAAATGACAAAAAAACCACCAAAACCAAGGCAAAACGACAAGAAACAAGTATTTAATAATGCTACCCACCAAGTACAATCAAAAGTACATCAAACCAAGATGATTCAACATGAAAAATATTTCACATTTTGGAGATATATGTTTGTTGTAATAATTTGTAGAAGCGTACAATGAGAGCTGATAGTAGGTTAAAAACAATATTCCAAGTCAACCACTGATTGTTAATGCAAAACTAGCATCAAACGGCCATCCACAAGCATGTAATAGTCAAGTTGACATGAGCCAACACCCAAGCATTTCAAACAAATTTCGTTAGTAAAGTCAGTACGCCGCTCAATCAACATGGAAAAATGTACATACCACTGCTAATACCTGACACAAGTAAATATCTGCTTAGTGAATATAAAGCCGAATCAGACCAAGTACATCTACATGGACCAAGCCATATCAACCATATATCATCCACAAGGAAATCCTAGTCTCAAGTATCCAAAAGCTCAATATGCATAACCCACACTGCTCGACGTCGGATAAGCATACAAAGATGGTCCCATTGGCACAAAAGTTGTAAGTGTCAAGAAAATAAGCTCAAACAAAGCATGTAAGAGCACCAGTGATGGAGTATCCAAGATGATACATCAATAAGACATCCAGAGCATATGAGCGATCAAGTATCCAATGATAGCATCCAATGTCATGAAGAAAATCCCAATCAATCTCTAACGAGACAAAGCAAGACCAAAATAAGCTCCAAAATATCCAAAGTCAATCGCAAACAAAGCTCCAGTAGCATTCAAGTCCAAACAATGTAACTAGCATGTGTAAGCATCAAGCATGTACCAATGGGCTATTTATATGAAATGGGAGAGCTCCAATGGTTGGAGCTATGAATGCCCCTTCCTATTTTAATGGTTAGAGCTATGACTGTCTCTTCCTGTTGTACCATGCAAACTGAAATAAACACTCAAAATAATGCTTCAATACCTCTGAAGGAATGCCATGAGGGTGCCCAAATGGGCTGGCTAGGTGCTCGGGAAGCTAGGGAGTGATCGAAGCTTGAAGGAGTCAAATATGGCTGCCAAGAGTGAGAACCAATGGTCAGAGATTTGAATGAATGCTCAAGGAGTCATAGACCAAGCTTGAATGCTCAAGCAACTATGCCCTGATACCAATTGAAAGGTGAGAAGGATTGAAGCTTGCACGGGAGAGAAATGGTGGGAGAGTAAGAGCAAGAGATGGAAAGACTCGCAATGTGGAAACTCCAACCATCACAATGTGTGACCGGCCTTCCCTTTATTAATATGTCACTAAAATAATAAAGAATAAAGTGATGGTGATGGGCACACGGCCTCTAGTGTGCAAGCATAGGTACCGTCAGTGTAGTAATACATGGGTGGTTAGGCGGAGGCGCTTTACCCCCAACACAATCTTGATTTATTTCTTGAGGAGTTCAATCAAGGGAGTGACAATAAGGGCATAATCTTCAATGAAAACATAGTACTATCCTATGAGCCCTAGGAATCCTCAAATTTCATGGATAATCTATGGAGATGATCAGTCTTAGACATTGTTCACCTAAGACAATGAAACTTAAGTACTCCATCCTCTTCTTGAAGAGGTGTGTTTACTCCGCTTTGCATATAGCTTATTTTACCTTAATCTTTCAAGGAAAATTTGGATTTTTAGATGGTCTTCTTCTTCTTTAAAATAGGCTAGGATATCATCAAAGAATACAAGGACAAAGTTGCCAAGGTATGGTTTGAAAATGTCCTCAACTAATATATTGAAAGTAGTTGGTGTCTTATAATAGTAAATTCAAAAGTGCCATACCTCATGTGAAATCATCATCTTCCACTGGCGACCCAATGGAAGCAAGTGCATCTGCAATCTTCTTCACCTTCATGTGGTAGTCATTGATGCTCATACTTTCTCTTTGCACATTATGCAACTCTTGCTTGAGCTGCATTTTCCTGGCTTGCGTATTTGTGCTATACATTTTTTACAAAGTATCCCATGCCTCCTTTGGCGTACTTGCATCCTAAATATGCACAATCATAGAGTCTGAAATACTGATAGACAGCCAGTACATAACTTTCATGGCTTTCTCATGCCATGCTTTGAATGCCTGCATTTGTTGTTGATTGGGAACATCAGGAAGAACTGGTTCTTCTTCATTTCATGCAGCAAATTCCCAATATCCTTTTCCCATAAGGAAATTCGTCATTCTAAACTTCCATGCTTGGAATTTGTTCTTGTCAGGCTTTTCAGTGACAATCTGTGAAAGAGAATCAGACGCCATTACAGAACACTGCAATAAATTCTGTCACTGCAAAGAACACAGCTTCAGCCTCACAAGGGCAAATCTGCAAAACTGACGAAAGTGGTATTTAACCACACAGTCACTTCCTAGTGACGATTTTGCATCAACAGGCAACAAGGATGATTCTGTAACTCCCAATGTCTCTGGGCACAGGCATACGATGCAATTTCTACAGTAACTTTTCACTGACCTGTAGAACAGTGGCTGCACAGCATAAAATTGGGCCTTTTCCTGAGTGCGTGCAGAAAACTTCCGCCTCCAAAACAGGCCCCAAAATGGCCTCAAATCAAAAAAACAGGGTCGCCTAGGGCTAAAGCCCTGTCCCATAGCATATACTGCCCTCTTACTTCACCGCGAAGGGCGTCTCAACCTGAGACAATGCACTCTTGCAATTTTCGACTGTGCTACCTGTAGAGATCTGCTCCCAGAACAGAAAATGAAAGCAACACTGCTCCTCTTACCAGAACACCGCGAGCTTGGCTTGCTTTCTTGAGCTCCTTACCACGAACAAGGCTCTGATACCATGTCAAGATTGTGGGAGAGAAGGAAGGAGTCTCACTTGTAGCTTTCTTGCTTGCACAATGGGGGAATACACACAAAGGTGGAGGCTGAAAATAGTTTTCCTCTTCTTAGTTGTGTAAGCCAAAAGAACTCTCGTACATAGAAATAGAAGAACCCTATATATGGGTCTCAAACCAAACTCAACTAACTAAGGTGGCATACTAACTGAGCCACGAACTAGAGTAGATAAGGATAGCTGTCATCTAGCTATTATTCATGGGCGGTGTACCAACCGCATCTGCAAGTGACAAGTCAGTGATATAAATACACAACGGTCACCCTGGCGTATCACGAGTGGAGCTCAATATCTCAACACCAATATCTTCCGTATCTATTATGTCATTGTGTGAAACTGACTCCAGCTAGATACAGTTGTTCATGTGTGTATCATTGAATAAGTTGTTGTAGGGTTAATCTAACTATAGTCAAATGATTGGTTAGTTAGATCTAGAGTAATCCTTACTCTTATCTTTCATTCTTGTAGACATAGTGTGAGATCATGAAGAAAATGAATGAGAGATGAGGCTCTTTGGTTCTACTCTCTTCCTTGTCTCTCTCTCCTTCTCTTTTTACATAGAAGGTCAATGGACTACAAGCCCTTATGCAGTCAATGCAAAGGAGAAGGCCACACTGCAAAAGATTGTCCAATCCAAGCTCTAGTGAAGAATAGCGTTGTTGATAACTAGCCCAAGGTCCAAGATCTTGCCTCCAATTTGGTGGAATTGGAGGTTGGCACCATCACGTGTGCCAAGAAGAAGGAACCACTTGTCCAAAAAGAAAATAATCCTCCTGCCAAAATATTAAATTTCAGTCTTCCAACAAAAAACAAGAACAAAACAGTGCAGTACAGAGCACTATAGTGCCACAAAGAGCCACAAAGACAGAACCAGAGGTCCAAGAGATAGAGGATGCAGAAATACTTCCTCATGTAGAAGAAGCGCACATGTTGTCGATCCTAGAAGAAAAAGGGAAGTTAAAAGTGGGTGTGGCCCCATTTCCCACTCAATTGGAAAAGCCTGTGGATCCTATCAAAAAGTATGATTTGGTAAAAGACCTAGACACCTTTAAACTAAACCTAACATTCTGATAGTTGCTGATGTTGTCTCCTAGCTGCCACAAAAAATTCAAAATCATATTGACAAGAAGAGGCATCCTAAGGATTGCTCCCCCAACAACAACCAAGTCTAACAGAGCATCAGAACTTGTGAAGGAAGTAGATGTGGCTAACACCTTCCTGGATCTTGGAACCCCAGAGATTGGTGTATGGATTGAAGGGTGCTTTATTTTATATGCATTGATTGATGGAGGCTTGTCAATAAACATAATGACATATGTGACAATGAAGGATCTAAGCTTGGAAGGAATGCAACCTACATAGTGGCTTATCAAATTGGTAGACCAGAGCAAAATCAAACCGTTGGACATTCCCCCATACGTAAAGACAACCCTCACAAGAAGAGACTATTGGCTGACATATCTGGTGGTCAAACCAAATTCCTATGGGACCTCATACCCTCTATTATTGGGAAGACCTTGGCTTTTTGAAGCAAGAACAAGGATGGATTGGTTCAAAGGGACCCTAACCCTAGGCAGGGGACCCAATAAAGTGGCATTGAAGTTGTATGGATCGCAAAAAAACAATGGATCCACATCCATCAAAGTTGTAACTGACTCCTCTAATGAAGTAATAGATGGTACATCAAGAGATGAAGAGACTGTCAAACAAATCTTTCCCAAGAAAACAGAGGCACAATCCCTAACAGTGGGCATTGTCAGCCAATTGTAAAAGGAAGCAAAGTCCTTGTCCATGGGAGAATACCTCCTGCACCTAAACCAAATTAACTTTTGAAATCGCCTCTGATAGCGAGGTAGAAGCATGGATGTATTGTTCTCCCTGTTACATAGCAATAGCAGAGACAACGCCAGAGACAGAGATAGAGACAAAGGTAGAAGCGGAAGCGGAAGCAAAAGATAGAACATAGAGCTTATTCTTCTCTTACAAAGCCCCCACGGAGATAGAAACAGAATCTGAATAGGAAAAATATGATAATGTAGAAGAAGATTATGGATGCAAGCTAGAAGGATCTATCCTACTCACAGAAGGCAAAGATGAGAAAGAAGTTCTTGAAGTTCCTCAAGCCTCAGAAGTAGAAGATCCCTCTCTGATCGACAGGATGATTATGGTACCTTTTGGATTGATTAATGAGTCACATCATGAGCAAAGCCTTTATAAGAAATGGATTAAGAAGAATAGGCCTTCCTTCAGCAGTGGCTCTTGTCATCGAAAGTTACCCTTCCTTAAAGAAGATGATGATGACACACCTTGCCAAAAACCCCCATCTCGGTAGCTCAAACAGAACATAGAAATTTCTTGTCATGTGATGTTCTTGGATGCCCTTCAGAAGACGAATCATCGAGCTAAGAAGTAACTCATCCCCAACCCAAACTCAAAACCTTAATGATACCCCTTAAGCCTCCCAAAGAGTGAGCTAGGCCTCCATTAAAAGAGGACATCAGCTCCAGTGCATCATCATCAAAAGATGAGACCACTCCCTTGAAGGATTCAGATATTTACCTAGAAGCAATCCGTGGGACATTTATCTGTGAAGTGAAAGGTGAAAGGAATTTGATGTTCGTGGATGCTGACGGTACTGAACATCACCTAAAGGTGGGTCTAAATCTTCCAGAAAAGGAACCAGTGATCCTGCAAGACCTACTCAAGAACTTAAACGTGTTTGCATGGTCATAAAAATATCTAAAGGGGATTGATCCCACAATATGGCCAACACCACATCGATCTAGAGCCCAATGCCAAACCTGTGAGACAAAGACAGAGACGTATGAATCCTAATTATTTTGCTCTGGTGAAGGCCGAATTATTCAAGCTCCTTGAAGATGAGTTCATTTAGCCATTGGCTAACAGTGAATGGGTTTCACCCATTGTGGTAGTACCCAAGAAGAATGGGAAATTTCGAATATGTGTGGACTTTCAAAAGATGAATTCCAAGACAAAGAAGGATCATTTCCCTATCCCATTTACAAACTGACTATTGGACACAGTAGCAATCCATGAGCTCTATTCCCTCTTGGATGGATTTAGTGGATACAATCAAGTCAAATCGCAGAAGAAGACCAATCCAAAACAAACTTCACAACCAAATGGGGAACCTATGCTTACAAAGTGATGTCATTTGGGCTCTGTAATGCTCCTGCTACTTTCTAATGAGTGATTATGGCTGCCTTCCATAACCATTTACATTATTTCATTGAGGTGTATCTCAATGACTTCTGTATCTATAGCCTAATTCGTGAACAGCAGTGTTTTGATAGATGTCAAGAGTATGGGATTTCTCTCAACCCCAAAAAATGTGTCTTTGGTGTCTCATCAGGAGTTCTTTTAGGTCACATTGTCTCTGCACAAGGGATATCAACAGACCCTGCAAAGATTGAGAAGATTACTACCTTGACAGTCCCAACTAACCTTAAGCAATTGAGGGGGTTCCTTGGCCAAGTGGGCTATTACAGATGATTCATTGCACACTTTGCGACAAAGTAGCCCCTTTGCATAAACTCATGAGAAAATATGTTGAGTTTAGATGGACCAATGATTGTGACAAAGCGTTCAACACCTTGAAGCATTGTTTGATTGAAGCACCCATCCTGCAGCCTCTTGATTGGATGAAGGAATTCCATGTGCACACTGATGTATCAGTTGAAGGCCTAGGTGCAGCCTTATAGCAAAAGGGCCCCTCTAAGTTAGATCAACCAATCTATTATGCAAGCCAAAAATTAACTAACAAAGAGTGAAATTGCACAGTGATATAGCTTGAGTGTGTAGCAATCGTGTTTGCTTTGGAGAAGTTTCAAAATTACCTAATGTCAATTCATTTTAAATTTTATGTGGATCATGAGGCCTTGTCCTTCCTAATGAACAAATCAAATGTGAAGGGAAGATTGATGAGATGGCTCCTTCTATTCCAGGAGTTTTACTTTGAGATAATCACCAAACCTAGTCTCTCCCATGTTCTAGCTTATCATCTGTCGTGTATCCTGCAAAATGCAGACGAAGGGCAAGAAGATCAAGACCTCCTGATGCTTCCTTGTTTCTAGTGGAAACAATTATCCCATGGTATGCAGACATAGCTAATCTCCTAGCAACCCAACAATATCCTCCTGGCATCTCTAGTTAGGAAAGGAAGAAGCTTCTATTAGAATCAGTCCCCTACACCTTGTTAGGTCGTGCACTATACAAGAAAGGCAAAGATGAAGTGCTCAGAAGATGTGTTGCAGGAGACGAGATTGGGATTTTTTTTAAGGCTTGCCATGACAAGCCATATGGAGGCCACTTTGCAGGAGAAGCAACAACCAGAAAGGCTCTTTTAGCATAATATTGGCGGCCGACCCTCCATAAGGATGCCTATGACTATTGTAAGTGATGTGATGCATGTCAACAGATGGGGAAACCCACCAAGTCCAGTGCCATGACACTACAACCTATCCTTCCCTTGAAGACGTTCAAGAAGTGGGGCATCGACTTCGTAGGTCCAATTTATCCCCCCATCTAACAGAAGCAGAATAGATATATCCTGGTGTATATATGGATTATGTCACTAAGTGGTGTGAAGCTAAAGCTCTAAAGCGGGATGATGGAAATAGTGTGGCCTTGTTCCTGTACGAGAATATCATCACTTGTTTTGGCAGTCCCCTAGAGCTAGTAAGTGACAGAGGCACTCATTTTATTAATAAGGTCATGGAAGAACTCACAAAGTTGTATAAGATCTGTCATCATAAGTCCACACCCTATTACCCCAGAGCCAGCGGCCAAGTTGAAGTCACCAATTGCATCGTCTGCTCGGTCGTAACGAGGACGATTGCCACATATCATCGTGATTGGGATGATTGACTTACAAAGGCTCTTTGGACGTACAAAACCTCCCTTAAGGCAGCTACAGGACAAACACCCTTCTAGCTGGTGTATGTTATAGAAGTTGTATTTCCTATTGAACTCGAGCTACCTTCTCTGCGCTGACTATCAAGGAGCACTTGGGAGATGCTGAGTCCCTGCAACGACGTCTCCTATACTTGGAATGTCTAGACAAGATCTACTGGATGGCTCTATAGTGCATGGAAGCCACGCAAGTCCAATGAAAGGCCTATCATGATAGCTTCATCAAGAAATAAGGAGTTCAAGGAAGGTGACTTAGTTCTCACTTATAATTCCCGATTTGGCAAGTTTTTTGGCAAGCTTCAGCAATGATGGATGGGCCCTTATAAGGTACTTGCCGTCAATCCGAATGGCTTAGTCCCAACTCTAGACAGATGATCCCTTCCTTATTAATGGCTATCACCTCAAGAAGTATTACCCTCCCTAGGGATTCTAACAATCACTGTCAATAGCTTCATTATTCTTTGAACAATGGTCAGGACGACTTTACCTAATGCTCCTGATAACACTCTTACTGATTTTGATGATATGGTTTCATCCTGACAGCCCCTCATAGCCACCTTCCCCCTCCTCCCCTTGGCTTACTTTCCATTTGATGCAATAGAGGTGGTGAGGATGGTTCTAATACTTGGCGTTCCTGCCATTTGATGCTTCAAATACAATAAGAAAGAAAAAAAACAATACAAATATATCGGTCATGGGAGAAAAGGACTTTGGTCCCTGTCATGCCAACCTATTCTTCGAGAAAATGTGAAAACACCCTCGGGAGTAGGAAAAAAGAAAATAAATAAAATAAAATAAAACTTTAAAAAAACAAATTATTATGGGAGAAAAGGAAGAAATTCCCTGTCATAGCAGGCCTCGCTCCGAGAAAAGGTGGAAACACCCTTGGACGGGAAGCTGGCTATGGAAAAGGTGGTAACACCCTACAATCCAAGATAGCCAAATCATTAGCAAACACTTTTCCAGAAGAAATTCCAAAGCCACCTCCCTTGGTGTGATGCTCTGTACTCCCCACCGCAGAATATGTGATTCCCTAACACAGATGACATGATCTCCAAAAAATCTACAGTACAAGTTATATGGGCTACCTCCCTAAGTACGCCTCATCATCAAGTCCCTGATGCTAGCAACAAAAGAAGTGATCTTCATCGACAAACAATTGAGTGATGTGAGCTTTCATCCTAGTAGGATGGGCTGTGAGTATGGGCTGCCCTCTATATTTATCAACAGAGCGTGAGACAGAGGGTGGAGTGGTGAGTGACAAGTCATTTCCCTTCAATAGAGGTGAGTTGTGTTGAATTGAGGGTTGCATGCAGGGGTTGGGTCTCTCAATGCACAACGCACAATCTGTTACTATGCACTGCACTATAAGGCTCCCTGGTCTTCCTTCTTGCACTGTATGCCAGCACAGGGCAGGATACACTGTTGCACCATCAAATGCACAGAAGGCATACAACCCTTGCACAAGTGATTGTGAGGATAACAATAATGGGTGTAAGGATCGAGTTGCCCTCCTATATTCTCAAACAAAGTGTCAATCTGAGGGGGGTTGAGTGTGACTGGTGTGTCCTCAAAACAATCATTAAGAGGTGAGATTGAGTGACATTACGACACTTGGTGCAATGTATGTTTTTCTTTCCCTATGCACCCATGGGATGGGTCTCTACCATTATCACATGACACATCACCATATTCTGTACACTGCACCATAAGGCTCCATGGCCTTCCTGCTTGCACCTATACCAAATAGGGTTGGACATACTTATGCACCATCAACTATGCACCTGAGCATACTCCTTCTGTCCCATTTTCCTTGTCGATTTCTAAACCAGGTGTACGTTATGGGGTTCTATGTGAGATTCATCGAGTGATGTATGTTATGGGACGAGTGACTATTCTTTCCTCTCCCCATTTGAGTGATTGTGCATTGAGTGCAATATCCTTCGTCATCACCCAAGTTCCTGTACCTTCATTAGTAAAGCTACCTCCCTGGGTGCTGTTGCATGGTCCCTGCTGCGCTAAACATATGCTGTGAAGACATCTTGGTACCTCCTGCAGCCAACTGTGACACAGGATGCGACCTCAACAGTCAACCGGAATGCTCGGCAAACTGGGCTAAGTTTTTCTAACCCTACACCTTCTATTTGTAAGTGGCAGTCCTGTTTTAAGTGTGGGCACATTAATGTACAATCGGTTGGCACGTCTTGTGTTCATGCGGAGTCATTTCACCCTACCCAATATAGTTTTAAGTGTGGGGACGTGTCCCTACACGTCTATCGAGCATACATATTCCATATGTCATTCATGGAATCTGCATATATCCCATGTCTTCACTTTCCCTTAATGGATCCCTTGCCCACCTACCCACCAGCCCCCATTTCCTTTACCTACAAGGTCGTTCCTATTGTTATTTTTCTTTACACAGCATTTTGGTCATTTTTCCATGTGAACACACCCTAAGTTTACAAAACCCCACATCTAATCTTACAGCCACATGTATCCCTTTAAAGTGTACATTTTTCCTTTTTATGGCTCCCCTTCTGAGCAACGGATTGAAAGTTATTAATTTTTGAAGCAATTCCCGCACATTAGACATTTTTCCATGTGAATGCTCCTTTATTATTTTCGAACGCTGATCTGATGTGGCATCCCTATCCTATGCCTTCCATATGACATTTTTCCTTTTAACACCCTGTCATTCCAATGTACGGTTTATCTGTTATTAATTTTTGCGAATTTTCATGTCCTTTTCATGTGTATTTTTATCTTTTTTTCATGTGAACCTGCCTATTCTCCTCAGAATTTAATTCTGAGTGGATAGCCTTGACCGGCCCCCCTCTTACCCATTTCTCCTTTTTTCACTACCCTGTTCCAACCTACGCATTTTTCGTTATTAATTTTTATAGGTATTTTCCAGGTTTGTTTTATTTTTTTCCCCATGTGAATGCCGCCTACCCCATCAAAACTAAGTTCTAATGTGCCATCCCTAAAGATCATACGTGTCCTGACATTTCTCATTTTGGTTGCCCTCCATTCCGGTGGATGGATCATTACCTATTAATTTCTTAATCCCTTTTCGGGTACATTGTTGTGTTTTTCCCATGTGAATGCATCTTATCTTGATCAAAATGTGTTCTGATGTGATAGGATTGTTGGACACGTTCTTCATCGCATTTATCATTCTTCCCGTATTTCGTTTCACTGAACGGATTCTCCAATATTAATTCTCGTATGCATTTTCGGGCTCGATTTTCACATTTTTCCCATGTGAACGCCATGCATTCTCCCCAAACCCCCTATTGCATTTTTTCACTGTCTTCCCCCTACCTTCCGACACATTTTTCATTTTTATAGTATTTCATTCCGATGCAGGGTTTGGGTTTTATTCATTTTTTTCATGTTTTTACATGTGTACGCGCCTCTTGTGTTGTGCGTGAACATCCGCGTTTTTCAATTTACACGTCTTCTAATGCGTCTATCACATTGTTCGCCCCTGTGACAATGTCTCAACCGTCTACGGGTCCCGCCACTGTAAAAAAACCCCGTCCCGCGCATGTGTGTAGGATGGGGGGCTCCCTTTGATTTTTATTTTCCTTACTACTTGTTTTTTTTATTTTTTAAATCAAAAAAATCATCATACCCTCCCGCCTCCCCGATGGTTCCCTTCTCCCCCTCCTTCCCTCCTATTTTCTCTCTCTTCCTTCTTTCTTTCTTTCTTTCTCTCTCTCTCTCTCCTCCCCCTCCCTCTCTCTCCCCGACACCCCCTTCTCTGCTCCTTCACTCTTCCTCTCTCTCTCTCTCTCTTCTTGTTCCTCCCCTCTTCTCCACTTCCTCTCCCCAATGTTCGCCCACCGGCCCCTCTCTAGCCCCTGCCCAGTTTCTGTTCGCCCAGCCTACCGCGCTCGCCTCACCTCGCCTTGCCTTTGCCCGCCTTGTTGTTGTCACCGCCCACTGTGTCGGGCCATCGCCCCCTCCTCTACCTGCACCTCCCCACCCAGCCACCACACCCCACCTGCCCCGTCACCACACCCACCACCCCTCCCTTAGCCCCCCTTAACCCCCTTCCCTTCCCTCCCCTCCCTTAGCCCCCCTCCCCCACCCTACCCTCCCCCCCCCCCTCTTAACCCTTGCTCTTGTGAACCCCTCCATTCCCATTAACACCCCCGCCGTCGACAATACCTAAATTTCCGTGCCATGTTTTTCAATATTTCATGAGCTTACATTGCCTATATAAATGTCGAACTCATTTAAAGAAAAAAAACAAACCCACAAAACACCACACAAACAAACAAATAAAAACAAAAACCCCGAATCAAATACCTAATTCATTCACATTCATTTTGAAATTTCATATATCACTTGAAAAACAAAATGATCCAGACACAAACCCTCTAATGTCTCCACACATAAACTTTGTTTTTTAAAGAAAAAGAAACAAAGAAACAGCACACAACAATCACAAGCACACAACCTAAAAACCAATCTTATCTACATTTTTGACCCTTCCACCACCTATCTCCACAATTTTTTTTAACATAACATAACAACCAAACTAAAGCAAAACCAAACACACAACTTTAATGTTAAGCGAAACACCCCACCCAAAATCCTACTAAATGGCCAATAAATCTTTAAAAGGACCCATAAAGTTTTTCCAATCCCCCTTCCCTAATGATATGATCATCCACTTTGCACAAGTCCCCCATCTTTTCCTTTGGTGCATCATGGTATTTGTCTTTTGGTTTGTATTTGACAAGAGGCAGACTGTTTCTTAGTCGCCTTGCTGTTACCACTTGTGGATTTTTTTTCTCTTTTGTGTGGATTCTTTAGACGTGGAGTACGTTTCAGACCTTGCAGTTGTTCACCCACCACCATGTTCCTTTCCTTTTTCCCTCTTCCATGTGCACCATAACACATCATTAATTATAATTTAAAATCTATTGACCGTTGCACCCACCAAATGAACACACTACACATCATAAATTGTAATTAAAATGAACCCAACTGTTAATTATAAAAGGAACCCCGTTGTTGCATGAGCACTATTGCATCATAACCCACGTAATTTGTAACTTACAATCCATTCACAGTGTATGCGCACACGCGCTACAGACACATTTAAATTGTAATTAAAATAAACCCACCGACGTCACACATGCATGCACTTTGCATCAAACATCATGTAATTGTAAAAATGAATTGCATTTTTAGAGACCCCCAGTCCAATCATTTAGTTAATTTGTCAGAGTGGGGTTGAGTTACAAAATCGATCCACCATGCAATAAGGGTTTAATTAACAATGAATTGCAAACTAATTTTTCATTGATTAAAATGAATGCAATAATGATCACCCGGTCACTTCACCGCACTTTAGGTGTACATTCAACGATTACGGGGATTGGGATTTCTTAGTCCAAAGGTCAGTCGTATTTGTCCATGATGGTTTGAGTCGTTCATTCTATTATAAGTCGTCGGGGGCTATGGTATGCTGGAATTTATATATTTCTTTTAGTGTGCTTGATTACGGGGATCAGGGTCCTTGATTGTCATGTATAGCATGAAGCTTTTAGTCACACGTGTGCGTATGTCATGTCATTTTTTCCGTAGGTGGTTTGTTTGGGGAAATCTAGCCTAGTCCTATTTTTATGTTGCGACTTTTCTGTGATATCCTTCTTAGCTGTGGTTTTGTTTGGGTTTTGCAAGAATTTTTTCTTGGTTGTGTGTGTGTATGGACATCCTGTGTGGTCTGAATGCCATCATCTTCTTCTACTCCCCCACTTGTGATCCAACATGTGCCATTGCCAATACCTAATTATTCCCTCCTTCTGGAGGTAGACTGTATTCGGCATGCTGGTCTCTGTCCTTTTGTGGCCCTGAAGTTTCTGCCCAATGGACAACACGATCTACTACTCCTTCCTGGTGTCATACAAGAACTAGTTTGGCTTGCTTTATAACTGATGCTTCTACTTATCTACAGCCAATATCAATTATGCATTGTGTTTGCCTCTTTTAGTTTCTTTTGTCCCTAGTGGAAACCAATTATTGACACCTGAAGAGATCCTTTCCCTTCTTCAGAAGGAGATGTCTACCCCTTTGGTGTCTAGCAAGGTTATTACCAGTTCAAGGGTTTCTGTTGCTCCTATCACCTCCCCGATATGGAAGCCACTTTGCCAATTTCTGCAATATAGATTTATATCGAAAAAGCCTGCATCTAAATGTCTCTCCAAGGAGCTTTTCACTCCTTCTATTTGGATCTTAGAAGGGGCTAAATTTAATTGGTCGGCCTTCATGTTAGCCAAGATGGATCAACATTTCCAATGATTTAGAAAAGGTCATGGTAGTAATGTGTCTTATGGTGCTTTCCTTTTCAGAAAATTATCACTCTTACCCCTCCTCCTGGTGGTGTGCTAGTGGGGCTGATCCTGCTCCTCTTCCGAAGCAGGCTCCACCTCGTGTTCCATCCCCTCCTCCATTATAGGCAAACTCAAATTCAGAGGATGAGCCCCCTCCAAGATTTTTCCAAATTAAGTGCTAACATACTAAAGGGCCACCTAGTCCCTCTGCAGTATCAGCTACAAATCCTTTGGTCAAGGATACTACTCCTCATGTTTCTAGCAGTTCCCTTCCTTTGTTCCTTTCATGACCTAACCTATTTGCAGCTTAGAGGGATGGATAGCTAGATCAGTAGATTCCTGCTTCCTTACAGACATTGATAGTAGTTGGATGTTTCTCTCTTAGATATTTTTTGGTGTCCAATCTGTGTTGGAGACCTCCCTTACATCCTATCTTCAATCTATTTCCATAGGAGTGTATACTTCCTTGCAAGACAAGGTAGATTCATTGACCAACGAGTTGAGTAAAGCCTTGGATGATTTGGCATTAGAAAAAGCTACCCTAAGTGACATTGAAAGAAGATGACTGAGACGATTGTTTTGATGGATAACCAAAAAGCCAAAATTCAGGAGTTGGATGCTAAAGTAGCTACATTAGAAGCTGAGAATCTGTCCTTAATGACTAACAAAAATGCACCTCTTGAGGACATGTTAGAGACAACTCGTAAATTGGAAACTTGTGAAGGTCAACTGCAGCATTCCCAAGAAACTATTGTGACCCAAAAGAAGCTTATTAAGGAGCTTAATCAGAAAGTTGTTCTTTCTATTCCTTCTCCAACCCCTATAGTTTCTTAAGTCATATCCTCTAGAGAGGAGCTTGACCAATTGCAGCATAAAGCTAAGCTATGTGATGGATTCATTGCTAAAGTAAAATGCCTCCAACGTCACATGAATTGTGTGTAAGAAGATTTTATTCGCTATACTGACTTGGTGACACCACCTCCTTTCTTTTGGGTTAAATATCATTAGCATAGATTTGCCTTATACATATCCTTAAGCAATGTGGATTTGGAACCTCCGGAGGATGGATGGTCTGCAGATTTGTGGATGAGTTAGTTTCACATGAAGTCTAGTTATTATCTTTTATGTATCTTACAGGCCATTTGCAGATCCCTAATGAGAAAGATCTAAATATTTATGTGGGGGATGTGATCTTGCAAGCTGTTATCTATGTTCACTTAGTGGAGCTTTTGCTAGCCGAGAGTTTGAAGACTTATCATGAGTAGACATCTTGGTGTAAATGACATGCCTGGCATCCACCTTTGGAGATTGTTGCTTCGGAACCTCGTCGTCTCAAGAGTATATTCCATAAATCTGATATCCAGCCTTTACAATCTTACTTATTGAGCAATCTTACTGATCGTCCATTATTTACTAATTCCTTTTTCTAGAATCTTCATTTCCATTGTTCTTTCTATCCATTGGATCCTGTAGATCTTTTTTCTTATTCCCTCATATCTTATCGTTTCCCTTTATATGTTTCTCTTTTTTCCTCTAAACCTGATACCATTCCTCTTTTATCTTTTATCCCTTTTGGGTCGCCTCACATTCCTGTGCTTACCATTTGTCCTTTTATTTACTGATCCCATGATATCTCCTATCTCTTTTGAACCTCTTCCTACCATTCGTATTCCTTCTGTTTTTTTGACAGATTCCATTCAAACATTTTTTATGCATTCTCCAACTTTTCCACTTTCCTTATCACTTCATTTACCCTTCTTCCATGACTTATCTTATCCTCCGTTACAATCTTCTCCTCTTATTACAATGCCCTCTCCATCTGATTACATTAACCTTCCTCCCTAAAAAGTATTGGATACACCTGGCTATGATCAGGACATTCTTCGTCGACAACAATGGATGATGCATCATTCTATGATAGGACCGCCTTTCATTACAAGGATACGGAAGCATAGCGAAAGCACTTTCCGACACAAAATAGCGGTGACACAAACAATGATGGTGCTCATCAGAAGAAAAAACGCGGGTCAAAACCCAAGCGTGTTATTTTGTGCGAACAAACGAAAGAGAGAGTGAAAGGGAGAGCGAACTCCATCTTGAATTTGAGAGGAAGAGGGAGAGAAAGAGAGAAAAAGGGAGAAGGAAATCTTCTCATCGCCGCCGCCACCGTTCGCGAAGAAGAGGAGGAAGTGTACGGAGGGCAAAGAGGAACTGCCGTTGCGAAGAGGAGCCGCCAAATCCATCCTCGGGCCTTTGCGGTGAGTGCATTGTTCCTTCTTGCTTCATTTTTGTTTTTTCTCTTTTTCTTTTACTTGTTTTTGTTAAAAATCATGTGTATTGAGAGAGGGAGAGGGAGAGAGAAAAGGAAATAAGGAACGAGAGAGAGAGAGAGAGAGAGAGAGAGAGAGAGAGAGAGAGAGAGAGAACATTAAACATAATAGAGAAAGAGAGGGAGAGGGAGAGGGAGGGAGGAAGGGAGGGAGAGAGGGAGGGAGGGAGAGGTTGTTGTTATTGTTGTGTTGTTTTATTTCTTTTTTTCTTGTTTGTTGTTGTTGTGGTAGTCATAGTAGTAGTCGTGGTAGTGGTAGTGGTAGTGGTAGTGGTAGTGGTAGTGGTAGTGGTAGTGGTAGCAGTAGTGCTAGTTGTTTAATTTCTTATTTTCTTATTTGTTGTTGTTGTGGTAGTCATAGTAGTAGTGGTGGCAGTGGTAGCGGTAGTGGTAGTGGTAGTGGTAGCAGTAGCAATAGCGATAGTGGTAGTGGTAGTAGTAGTTGTTGTTTAATTTCTTATTTTCTTGTTTGTTGTTGTTGTGGTAGTCATAGTAGTAGTGGTGGTAGTGGTAGTGATAGTAGTAGTTGTTGTTGTTTAATTTCTTCTCTTTTTGTTTGTTGTTTTTGTGGTATTCATAGTCATAGCTGTAGTCATCGTAGTCATGATTATAGTAGTAGTATAGTAGTAGTACTAGTAGTAGTAGTAATAGTAGTTTTCTTGTTTGTTGTTGTTGTAGAAGTAGTAGTTTTTTTTCTTTTCTTGTTTGTTGTTATTTAGTTTTCTTATTTGTTGTTGTTGTTGTAGTTTTTTCTTCTTTTCTTATTTGTTGTTATTGTAGTAGTAGTTTTTTTTTTCTTCTTCTTCTTCTTCTTTTCTTGTTTATTGTAGTGGTAGCGGTTTGTTGTTGTGGTAGTCATAGTAGTAGTAGTAGTAGTAGTAGTAGTAGTAGTAGTAGTAGTATTCTTGTTTGTTGTTGTTGTTTTTTTTTTTTTCATTTTCTTTTCTTTTCTTGTTTATTGTTATTTAGTTTTCTTGTTTGTTGTTATTGTTGTAGTAGTGGTAGTAGTAGTAGTTTTTTCTTCTTTTCTTGTTTATTGTTGTTGTTGTTGTTGATGTTGTTATTTTTTCTTCTATTCTTGTTTATTGTAGTGGTAGTGGTAGTGGTAGTGGTAGAGAGATAGAGTTGTTGTGGTAGTCATAGTCGTGGTCATAGTCGTGATTGTAGTAGTAGTAATAGTAGTTTTCTTGTTTGTTGTTGTTATAGTAGTAGTATTTTTTTTTCTTTTCTTGTTTAGTGTTGTTTAGTTTTCTTGTTTGTAGTAGTAGAAGTAGTAGTTTTTTTTTCTTCTTTTCTTGTTTGTTATTATTGTAGTAGTAGTACTTGTTGTTGTTGTTGTTGTTTTTTCTTCTTTTCTTGTTTATTGTACTGGTAGTGGTAGTGGTAGTGGTAATGGTAGTGGTTTGTGGTTGTGGTAGTCGTAGTTGTAGTCATAATAGTCTTGGTTGTAGTAGTAGTAATGGTTTTCTTGTTTGTTGTTGTTGTTATTGTTGTAATAATAGTTTTTTTTTGTTTATTGTTATTTAGTTTTCTTGTTTGTTGTTGTTATTGTAGTAGTGGTAGTAGTAGTAGTTTTTCTTCTTCTTTTATTTGTAGTAGTAGTAGTAGTAGTAGTAGTAGTGGTGGTAGTAGTGGTAGTAGTGGTAGTAGTGGTAGTAGTAGTAGTTGTTGTTGTTGTTGTTGTTGTTGTTGTTGTTGTTGTTGTTGTTGTTGTTGTTGTTGTTGTTGTTGTTTTTGTTTTTGTTTTTTTTCTTCTTCTTCTTTTCTTGTTTATTGTAGTGGTAGTGGTAGTGGTAGTGGTAGTGGTAGTGGTAGTGGTAGTGGTAGACAGAGAGAGATGTTTTGTTAAAGGAAATGAGAGAGGGAGAGAAAGAGAAAAAGGAAGGAGGAACGAGAGAGAGGGAATAAACATACAGCATAATAAAGAAAGAAAAAGAGAGAGAGAGATGGAAGGAGAGAAGACAATGAATGGATAAAAAACAAAGGACGAGTGGTTGCGAGGTCTGGTGAGGTCCGATGCAATACCACGAGACAGAAAACACTCCAACATAAGTCAATTTGTAAGTGGGTAGAGACTTTACATACGTTAATTTTGCTGAGTTACAAGAGAATAAATCCCTTCTCAAACAATTTAAGAAATAAAAAAAGAATGATAACAAAAACAAATTGTTTGTCGTAGCGTAGACAAAATGGAAAACCATGAAGGTCGTGATGTTCAAGATCGCAAGGCGTATCTTAATCAGCATGTCCCATGTCCTTACTCTCAATGTAAGTTGGCAATTAGATGAAAACGTCGATTGTCTATAGAACACGTACGATGCTTTGGCGAGTTTCAATCTAAGATCATTGATCAGGCGATCTCAAATTTTGAGCACGTTAAGAAATGTGTATATCAATCATGCATTGTATTCGGAAGCTAATTGAATACCATATACAAAAACATTGGGTGTGGCTGGCAAATTTTCTATCCAGGGAGGTGATGTCTCGTCCCAAGGAGGAGTGCACCCTTTGTAGCTAGTTACAAGATTTCGTGGGTGTGCGATGGATGGAGTGCCTGAGCCAATGCACCACTTGGAAGATACTACCCAATCTATATTATCAATACCAAAGGAGACAGGCAGCATTCCAAACTTTACCTACAATCTTGGAGCCTAAGATGGAGGCAATGATCGATGCATTGATGCCCATGGATGTCAAGACTTCTGATCCGCTTAGAGAGGAAGCATCCATACCATTATATGATGGGTACCGAGTATCTTGCCTAAAGACACTTCTTGCACTCCTAAGTGTGCAAGCAAAATACGTGTGGAGTGATGCGAGTGTGACCGAGTTGTTCAAGTACCTTGTATGTATGCTTCATTGATTTCTTTTTGGAACTATCATTTAAAAAAATTATGCTTTCTCAAGGTGCTTTATGATTTTTTTCCAGGTTACTGAAGTATCATATATTACCACTTGCAAATACCATGCCTGAGTCTCGTGATGATATACGACATGTTTTACGAAAGCTTGGCATGGACTACAACAGCAACCATGCATGTATCAACGATTGCATACTGTTTCGAGGAGAATATGAGACTATGGAGACATGTCCAAAGTGTGGTGCTCATAGGTATCAATAGGACTTGCAAGGACAACCATACCTCAAAAAGTTCTTAGACACTTTCCGCTTATCCCCCGCATAAACCACATGTTTCATATGTCTGGTATGGCGAGCTTGACAACGTGGAAAAATAGGTCCACAGATGGAGTTCAATGAATATCAGTGGATTCACGTGCATGGAGCCACATTGACTCTACATTCCCAGGCTTTGCCTAAGAGCCAAGGAATCTTTGGCTTGATCTTGCTATGGATGGTGTGAACCTATTCGGTCTGCGCTCAACTTCTTACAGTGTGTGGCCTATAATCCTTGTCAACTACAATATCCCTCCATGGCTTTCTACGAAGAAAGGATATCTCATCCTTAGCTTACTCATTCCCGGCTGCTTCAAAGTCAAAAATATGGATGTGTATCTTCGTCCATTAGTCAATGAGCTTAAGATTTTGTGGGAGGAGGGGGTCACCGTGCAAGATATGAGCAAGCGCGATGGTCGACGGTCCGCCAATATTCGAGCCATTCTCATGTGGACGATGCATGACTTTCCAGGATTCAGAGAGTGCTCAGGTAAGTAGGCTTCCATTCTCTTTAGTAATATCTATCATAGCTCGTTCAAGTTTGTATTCACTGGATAGAGATGTTGGGACAGGTCTGGTTACCTTAGGTTATCATGCATGTCCATTGTGCGGGCCACAGTTAGACTCCCAAAGGTCATGAACCATGAAGAAGATGGTATATCAAGGACATGCCGCTTTCTTGCTAGAGGGTCATGAACTCATGGAAGGTTTTCTTGGACGACCTCCAGCACTATGAATGCCTAAAGCTGGTATAAGTTGAAAATGGTCTACACGGAGTCACATCCAAATGAAATGAGACAGTTCTTAGTTTTTCACAATTGCCATATTGGACCCAGTTATAGATCAACCACTTGTTGGATCCCATGCATATTTTCAAGAACGTGGGCAACTTGCTATGGGACCACATCACAAAAAGAGAGACACGGTAGGGTCACGAATGGATTTAATAGGCAAGATGGAGACACTTTGGCTACGGACAAGTGCTAATTGGTGGTCGCTTGCAGCTACCTCATGCTCCTTGGGTTTTTTCCACTAAAGAAGAGTGCATTGTGAAGCAAATAGTCAAGTCTACCGATAGGTATGATCCATTCTCTCAAGTCTGCATTTTCTAAAGACGACCAATTATCAGGGCTAAAATCCCATGATTGGCATAAGATATGTCAGGTTTGTACTATGAATGGATTGTAAGTGGCCTATGTATTTTGCTATTTGGAGTGTAGTCATTGTTCATAATGCTTTCTCGTTTGTGAAAATTTGTACTACCGATCGCGATCGTAGGATGCCTTACTCCAGAAATATGTGGGGCAATTTACAGGTTGTCAACTTTAGTGCAATGGATCTCACAAAAGGATATTAATATGTCCTCTATTGAATCCGCGAGGTGGGGAGTAGTGGAGACGGCATGTCTCTTTGAGAAATGCCTACCTACCAGCATGCTCATGATACAAATCCACCTTCTTGTGCATCTTGTAGATAAATTGGAGATTGTTGGACCTGTCCATATGTGACGGATGTTCTTCTTGGATTGCTTCATGAAAACCCTGAAAGTCTTTGTGTGACAGCGAGCTCAGCCAGAAGGTAGCATGGCTGAAGGTTGGTTGGTGTCTGAGACGCTAGTGCATATTTCACAATGGCTACCAACGATGGATTCAGACAACAATATGCTATGGTCACTGAAGGACGATGATAGACTGACCGGAGATGTGGTGGTTGGAAATGAGGTAGAAAAAAGAATGGATGCTGCAATGGAGGAGAAAGTGAATTGCTTTTGTATGTTGCACCATGCCTCTATGGAGACATGGCTCACTAGGTACCAGCAAGCCAGGAAAGATCAAGAGGAAGTGCGATCTGAATTTCACTGTAGTACACGCCATCGACCGATTTGATATCCCAATGGCATGGAGGAGATGTCGCGATTTATGTCAACGCGATGGTAGCATGGAGCTTTACCCGCAACGTCTCGCAAAGGGGTAGAGGTCTCGGTCGAGGAGTGAAAATTATTGAGGGAATGTAGTCCAAAGGTGATGACGTGTTTAGGGTTTGTCATATCTATATTTTATATGCAACAACTAATTGAGTGTTTCAATGTATATTACAAAATATATAGTGCAGCATGGTCGTGCGGATGGCATTTCTGCATGGAGTGTATTGACAAAATGCACTACACAACAAATTGTCGTATCATGGCAAGGTTCGAGCAAGAGAGCCGACGACAACCAATGGAACAACTGCATGAACTCATGTGCTTTTTAATTATATTATGACATGGTATATGTTACAATAATTAAATCTCTCTTATATATGATTGTGAACATGTAATTTTCTATCCAAACCCCCGACAACCTCGATGGTGGTATGTTATACCTTCAGCTCCCCGAAGTGCGACAGTATATGATCAAAAGCAATGTTTCGAGCATAGATGAGAACAACGTGCAATTAGAGGGGTCGATTTTGTAAGGGGTGGAGGGCATCAAAAGCTTGGAGCATATAGAGGAGCCAACATCAGGTAACAATGATGAAAATACAAGAGTCCAAGAATTCTTTGAGAATGAGATGGGCTCATCCTTTTTTGGTGACATGTCTATCAACCTTCTAGTGTATGCGGAGTTGTGTGAAGAGATTAACATGGGACCATAGGATACTTCATACTTGGAGCATCCACCTACTCAATTCATTGACGAATTGCTTATAAGGGTACATAAGATATGCATTTTAAGTAAGATCATTTTTTTAATATTTATATTACCGTGCTTTGTATGATTTATGTTAATTACGCTAACATCATTTTTTGTCTGTGTAGGTGACCTTTGTGGATATTTAGATCATCAGGATGAATCGAGGGATGAGCAACAAGGAGAAACAAGAGATCTTCATGCGTATGTCTCTAGATGAGATGGAGAGATTCAGACATATGGTGGACAGGAGCTGTCTCGGACACCGTCAGGCCACTCTATTAGATCTACTTCAGCGCACTCTGATGCTTCAATTTCTAGAAGACGAGGTCGACGCTCCAGACTTGGGCTAGACAGAGGGAGTGGTTCAGGGGGATGCTGCAGAGATCCGGATGCAGTGAGCTCGCAGTTGGCTCAGGATACAGGTGCTATTCCTCGCTCTCGTGGCGATTCAAGAGAGTATGGCTCATGTGGTTGCTATGGAGGTACAAACGCAGTGTCTCCGTCTCGTCGTTCTGCTAGAGTTGCATCACCTCCGGGATTTGTCACACCTGTGGGGACGTCTACTCCACTCACTCTGGATTTTGCTCAGCCATTTGTACATGGCACCCCTATGGGTACTACTTTGATAGATACTACCCTGGTAGGTACACCAGATGTACAGGGATCTCCTGAATATGCCCATGAGTGTGGTCACAGGTGGAAGAGGACCCATCTTAAGCATACCCCTCTAGGGTCTAGGGTATGCCTACCTTGTAGATGATAGGTCAAGAGCCATCATCATGAATGATGAGGGGAGGAGGGTGATGGCTCACATGAGAGAGTTGTGCCAACAAGTTTTTCGGCACAACATCTTGGATCATTGGAAGAACATACCGGAGGGAACAAGGACTACATAGTAGCATCCTTGCATGAGGAGTTTCCGGTACCAGCTGCAGCAGATAGGTTTTCTATGGGCTGGATAATGGAGTGCATGCGTGCATATATGTCACACATTTGATCGGACGCACGCAAGGCACTCAAGAGTGGGGCTTCAAAGCCTGAGTGGCTAGATGCGGACGATTGGCACCGACTCAGGGAGGAGGCTACAGATTCTCTAGGACATTGGAGACAGCAACGCGAGGCATGACTAGAGGTCGGAGTGGTCCATCATCTTGGGAGTGGTGGCCACAGGACATATCTTGAGGATTTTGTAATTTTTTCTTTTGTTTTTCTTGCTTTTTTTTTGCAATATCCTTTGTACTGGCAATCGTGTTTCTGATCGTTGTATTTTGTTTTCTTTGCAGCACTCCATTACAAATCATGATCCCATCGGCCTTGAGACTCAATATGCAAAGAGGCACGGTCTCATTGCATTGATCAACCGATTGTATGGATGCGGTGGCCCTATAAGTCACTCATCTTTCTTGTCCGTAATTACCATGTTTAATTAGAATGCATTATTGTATGGTGGACTGATGTGTAGTTATTTCTTTTTTTGCATAATCCATTCGATGCTCCTTTGCCGGCAGGATGAGGTTTCGGATGGCGATGATCTATAGCTCGCCCTTGGATCCCTGGAGCTCACATACCCTTTTTTTTTGTCACGTGATCTGTGTAGGCATTTTTTATGTAGTAGTAGTATGTTGCCATGATTGTACCAGTCGCTTTCATTATGCGATCATGTATTTATTTCATATATCAGTGTTATAATTTAAGTACACTTTGCCTTTATTTACACGAACATTGTACACATTACTAAAACTATTTTGTATGGCCCAAATAAAGCACATAGTGCTATATGTGGCAGGGTAGCTTATAGCCCTGCCAAACAAAAAAAAAAATCCATGTTACCATCGCTATTAGCGTCGCAAATTTACTACACACGTCGCTATTAGCATCGCAAAATGTATCGTAAAGCATCATTATCAGTGTCGTTATTTGCATCGGTATCATATCGACGCAAATAGGGACGTTGATACCGATTGTTCTATGGCGTCACCAATAACGACTCTTTTTGCAACGACGGGGGCAAATTTTCTTATGAACATTTTTGTCACCTTTAACGTCATTATAAGGCCTATATCTTGTAGTGTTTTATTCCAAGGTCCTAGGATACATTTGTGGCATATTTGAATTCTTATCTTCATTTTTCCAGAGTAGTACATGTTACTTCTAAGGATAATATTGTCTGTCTTACAACTCATTTTTAATGGTAACTTGCCTTCATGCATCACCAATCTCATTTGAATACTTGAAAGAGTATTCCCCAACTAATCACCAATCATCTTACTGGAAAGAATGTGTTGTCTTCAGTTCCTCCAAAATGTACCCTAGTACTTTGTAGATGAGAACAAAGCCTTGGAACGTCTTAAACTGAGTATGAAATTTAAGAAGAAACATCTTCATCCTGCTTAGCAAAAAAGAGTTTTTATGATTGTATCATATTTTTTCTTAATAAAAATCTTTTCATTTGCTCTCCATTTTTGGGAGTGTATGCCATTCAAACTACCTCATTTTGTGTCAAGAGTCAATGTATGTGTATGTATTATTTTTCTCTCAAGTAGAGTTGAAGATGAAGTTGGACCTAATCGTGAAGCTAATTGATGGATGGATGGATGGACAAAAGAAACTTCTTATATCCTTTACCAAAAAATTAATTAATTTTAAGAAGTGTTAATGGATAAAGGGTTTTCCTTTTGTTGTATTATTTATCAGAGATACAAGTTATAAGTTGGGGTCCTGGTTGGATGGAGTTTTTGTGAAGATTGATATTGAAGATCAACAAGTTGAGCTCTTGAATGAACTTGTATTCCCTTTTTCTTAGGTCGCGAGACGCTCCCTTTTTAAGTGTGGGGATATGTTGAAGGCTGAAATGACTAGGGTTTTTTTGTTGATTTTTGTTGTTTTTGAGGCCTGAATGGCTGATTTTTTATGGATTTTGAGTAATGACTAGTTGTTTTGGAGTGTTTGAAAGTGTTTTGGATTATATTGATTATGTTTTGGAAGCTCATGATGATTCTCTATAGAGATATGAGGCTCTATAATGTTTTGATAGGTTCTGTTGAGATTCTCATACCTCTTGTTTAGCTTCTATTTTGTTCTGTTTCTCTTTTATATGAAGCATGGATTGATGATTGATGGAAGTTGAGGTATTTTGAAAGCTCATTGAATACTTTTTTATGGTTTGGAATGGTTTTGGTATAAGTTATGTGGTTTTGATGCTTCTTGTTGACCTTCTGTAACCCTCTATTGAGCTTCTGTTCCTACTCTGTTTCTGTTTCTATTTTGTTATGTTATGTTCTATAGATCTTCTATAAGTGTTCTGTGGAATGTATGTGTAACTTTGGGAAATTTTTATATCCTTGGAAAGAGGTGAATTTAAGTTCAAAAGAGTTCAAGGAAGTGGAAGAAGTAGCTAATGAAGACTCAAGAGAAGACTGAAGTCAAGTGACAGTGATGAACTGTGAAGAGTCATTGTCCTCTGGTGACCTTTCATATCACACACACCTTTTGGAAGGGGTATCCACGACCAAAGAAGGATTATTATGAGTGATTATAGAGTAATGTAGTGAGGATATGATGTACTATTGATTGAGAGAGAAAGAGAGAGTCAAAGATAGTCAATTCTATGCAAAACAATGTATCTTTCTATGAGAGACTATGAGAGAAAACTATGAAGACAATGAAGATGAATACTATGTGATATTTTTCCATGCAAAGTGGTGTTTCTCTTGTGTTATCTTTGTTTTTTTTATGAATTCTATGAAGAATATGAAGATAATGATCAATTTTGTTGAAGATAAAGCCGTGGGAGAATTGTTTATATGATGTTGCATGAAGATTTCTTACTGCTGGTGTTCTTTTACTTGTTGTGGTTCTCTAAAGAATGAAACAAAAGCTTGTTGATGTTACAAGATAGGTTTTCTTGCGGTAGAAACCCCTTTTCCTTGGTGTCTCTCTTGGGGCTCCAAATCCTTTACATTCCTTCATAATCCCTTCCAGTGAAAACTCCTGGAGATCTTATCATAGTTCTTGAGCACACCTAAGTGTCCAGCTATGGGTAAAGAATGCATCTCCTCCGTAATTTTCAACTTGAAATGAGAATAAGAAAGAATGAAAATCTTGCCATTGAACCAAACAAGGCCATTCTTAAGCTAAAAATGTGATTTTTCCTCCATTAATCCTTGCTACAATTTCTAAAATATTTGGCTAATCTCTTCATCCAAAAGGTAATCTTCCTGTAACTCTTTTGACCCAATCAATATGAAGCTTAGTTGTGGTTGAAACTTTATATGTCTACATCCTAGAAAGACAATTAGTCACTACATTATCCTTGCCTCGTGTATGAGTGATGTCAAAATTATAATTTTTCAATGTACCCACCCACCTATGCTACTTAGTAGCGAGGTTTGACTAACTAAGGAAGAACTTATGGTGACACTGTGATCACTCTTGATCCTGAACTAGTTACTATACAAGTAGTGATACCACTTCTTGATTGCATGGAGTACAACCAACATTTCTTTGTCATACCCATCTCTTTATCTATAGGCTTGCGACTCTCAAAGGAAATGACATCATGCTCGTGTAGTAATATAAGACATATTCCTTTGTTACTGATATCACACTATATAGTAAACTATTTAGAGAAGTCTAGCATAATAAGATAGTAGTAGAAGTGAGGAATTCCTTCACTTGATTGAAGATTCTATCTACAATGGCATCCCAAAAGAAAGCTTCCTTCTTCAACTTGTTAGTCAAAGGAGTTACTATATTGTATGATGCCTAATGAACCTATGATAGAATGATGACTATGTTTAAGACTTATCTCCATGCTATATTTTTTCCCACACCCCCACATTATAGAGACAAGAATACAAGATCTCAAGGGGTGCACCTAAAAGAAATCATCTTAAAACATGCATTCAAAGGATATTAAGAAATACCCTTTTTTTACATGCTATAAGGCTATAAAATGATCCCTTTTACTTTACTAAACTTAATTTTTTTTAAGATTGCAATTTAGAAATTATTTTTGTAAATATAATCTTGTAGATTTTACTAAATAAAATACCCTTTCTTTTGAACTCACTTGGTATCTTACATGTTCTATAAGGTGCACCCCTGGATATAGGATCCATGTGTATGCATTGGAATAAAGATACACACATTTTTAAAAAGTCCCTTGAGAAAAAAAAGTGCCTTACACTCCATTACAAATAAAACATATTAAAACTTAACTTGCATTGAGGTGTGAAAAGTGTGAAAAACACATAGATATGAGATGCAATACTAAGTTCTTGATCTCAAACCACATGAAGATATATTTAAAAGGTACATTCCATTACTTAAAAGGTAGTTTTTGATCCTTGAACCACATGAAACACTACATTTAGGATACATTAAAAAGGTATCTCCCATTATTTTGTGAAAAGTATAAATACCCATTTGTATGAGCATATTTGAGGTGCAATACCAATATTTTGATATCTAAAGGCATGAACCCTATGCAATACTAGATATAACATCAAGCTTTTTGATCTTGGATACCATGTGAGGGATTGATCAAGCGATATAAAGTAAGTGTTACAACCTTCTTTAAAGGCATATGCCAGTATGATTTTTTTCTTTCATCTAGATTG